>NW_006793209.1:494714-499087 GCF_000442215.2 Lipotes vexillifer
TATTAATAGAGTTCATTGTGGGCAGCAACCTTTGCCCCAGGAAAGGTTATTAGAAAAGATCAGGACATGCCCCCAGTTTATGGGAAGAATTCCCCATCATTCCAGTGATGTGATGGTTGGAGATAAAACCCCTTTGTGTCCATGCCATCACTTAGCTACACCCACTCTGGAGTCCAGATCAGTTCAAAGTCGCCAAGAATTTGACCCTTGTTAGAGAGCTGAAAACTGTACGTCATATCTAACGAGTGAAATTTCCGTCATAGTATAATTAAAAGAATCAGAGCCACTCTAGCCCGGAAAGGGGAGACATCCTTAATTTCGGCAGCCCTAAAACAGTCATCTTCACTCATTTGGAAGCTTTCACATCACTGACCCATGTGATTCCCCCCCAGGATCCTGAAGCAGGACAGTGGGCAGGACTGCAATGTGTTCTGGTGACCTGAGGATCCTGAGGAAGGAAAGGGAACACGGGCTTCAGTCCTGGCTCTGTCACCAGGGGCCTCAAGGAAAATAATCTCAGTGGGGTCTGTAAGCAGTAGGGCTACTCTCTCTCACTCACAGGATTAGAGGAAGGGCAAAGTAAGAAAGCATATCCAGAATCGTTTGAAAAGGAACAGTGTCCTTTGATGTTTTCTCAAAGGGGAAAAGAAGACTTTGCTGATGATATTTGGGAGGTAAGGGAGGCTGGAACTAGCCGCAGAATAGGGGAAGTTTTGGGCCCAGAGGGAAATACAGAGAGATTCAAAGAAAGAGCAGGCCTGGCTAAATGTGACATGTGGCCATCTACAATGCCTTCCGATGGCCCCCGCCTTCTGGCATTCATGCCCTTGATTGGATGGTGACTTGCTTCTAATGACAAAAGATGGCCAAAGTGATGGGGCGTCACTTCTGTGATGAGGCTCTAAAACACTGTGACTTCCATCTTGCCGGCACTTTCTCACCCTACCTGCTCATGCTGATGAAGCCAGCTGCCCTTCAGAGAGGCTCACGTAGCAAGAACCGGGGTGGCCTCTGGCCAACAGCTCAGGAGGAGCTGAGGCCTGGAGTCCAACAGCTCGTAAGAAACTGAAGCCTGCCTACCACTGTTGAGTGAGCTTGGAAGCAGATCCTGCCCAGTTGAGCCTGGAGGTAACTCCACCTGCCAGGAGAGACGCTGATGGCAGAGGCAAGAGTCTCTTGTGAGAGACTGGGGGCAGAGGCACCCAGATCGGCCATGCCCAGATTCCTGACCCGCAGAAATGGTAAGATAATGAGTGGGTACTGTATTAAGCCGCTAAAACGTGGGATAAATTTTTACACTATAGGTAAGTAATTTTCCAGTTAACCTAGGATTACCTGGAATGGTTCTGGAGGAAAAGAAACGAAAGGTCTGACATAATGAACCTGCGAAGTTGTTAAACATGTGACCCTGACATGGAAGAAAAGGGAAAAAAAAATGCTCCAGGAAGAACCGGGGCAGAGAGGAGAGAGAGGGGGAAAGGTAGAAATAAACAAAGAGCAACCAAATGAGAGAAGCAGAGGCTATTGATTCAGCCCTTCCTGTAGCAGGGAGTCAGCCACCATCACTTGCGTTTGGCAGAGACTCAAGGGCAGGCAGGGCAGGGGGAGAGCTTCATAGAGGAGAGAAGGGAAGGCTCCACCTGGGCCCTGGTTGGAGGCTATTGGCCTGCGGAAGCTGGGGGCGGGACAACTAGGAACAGGGCCTCTATGTGATTGGTTGGGGGGGCATGTTTGGCTTTCTCTGATTGGCCCCAAGTTGGAAGTGAGGATGAAAATTAGGGAAGCTGGAAGTTATTAAGCAAGTCCCGGCCATTTTTGCCCAAATGCTAGAAGGGTTATTGTTTAGCTTCCTGGACTGTTGCTAGAGATAGTAGTCTGACTTTCCACAAGTCTGACTTAGAGCGGGCTGGCCTCTGGGGCTGCTTAGCCTGGATAATGGGCTGTTTGCTGCAGACTGTGGCTCAGGGCTCTATTTTTATACATGGTCTAGCCATTGTCCATTTGTATATTCAATCTCTCAGAAGGAAGAGTAGTTATGAAGAAATGGGGTGCTTGAACTAAATTGAGGGGATTCCAGAAATGGACTTCAGATATCCCTAGTCACAGAAGGGAAAAGTATCAGAGGCATCCTGCTGCTTTTTCACAGACTTATAGATAAATCCATGATGAACACCACAGAGAAAGGTTCGTCCATAACATGCTTCAGAAATGTGGACACATGACAAGTCACTGGTCCAGTTCAAGTTCCTTGTGACCATGTTTAAGCCACACCTGTTTTTCCTTTCATTACCTGGATCTGAAAGCAGGTTTGCAAAGCCATTTCTACGGTACGATTTAGAGTCTTTTATATAGTTTGCTTTGCTCTCTGTCACGCTTCCCTCCATAGAGCCAGCATTAAAGTGGACTCTTACATTCCAGGTTTTTTTTAGAACCAGCCCCCCCGGAGAGTCTTTACCTCCATGATCCTGAGTTACAGCCTAGCTTTCTCTGCTGAACTCCTTTTAATACAATCTTTTTCACAGTCAGACTTCGGAGACGGGATTTTTTCTTTTCTTTTCTTTTCTTCTTTTCGCTTTGCCTTTTTACCTGCTGTTTAACCAGAAAATTACCTTCCACATAGGAAGGTAAATGCTCTCTTCTCCTGTTGTTAGGATAAAAAATTCTCTTGTAACTTTGCACTGTTGGGCAAAACTACATCCAATCAACACTCCCTCTTAGCAAGCAGTGACTTTCAGAAGGGGGACCGGGGCCTGGATAATAACAGCAGGGCTTGTAATCTTCCGTGTGCTAATGAGGGTCACCTCCTACCTGACTTGCAGGCCTTCTGCAGAAGTTAAAGCTTCTCCTGCTCTAATTAGAGATGGCCGATGGAGGGGGGAGCCTGCACCTTTAAAGGTACCCATCCTGGCAATTTGAACAATGCAGAGAACAATTATCTGCAGGCCCAATGGCAAAGATGGTTAATTAAAATAGTGATGATGCTGGTAAGAAGAATGACCAACAGGGGTCCCTCGTTAATGAGCGTGGTCACATTCTCCGCTCCCTTCTCCCCTTGCTCATCAGGAAATAGCAGAGTGGAGCCCCCAGGAGACTCGTGCTCAATTAGGCCCTGCAGGCAGGAGAAGCTGCCAAAGGCCCTGTGAAGAGAAAATTGAACCACCTAATTTGGGAGGGAAGGAGGGAGGGCATGGGCTTTAATGGAATATGCCACTGGCACTTCCAGGCTCACAGCTGATGGGACTGCCACTTGAAATCGTTCCCGAAAAGGCAGACGTGTGGCAGGAGGGAGAGACAGGGGTTTTGAAGTCACACAGGCCTGAGTTGGAATCCTGGTTCTAGAGATGTTACTCCACCACTCAAAGCCTGTTTTCCCCGTCGAGTGTTGTGTGAGATTATGTGTGTATGTGTGGGAGAGGGCGGGGGAAAGGGTGCAGAGAACCCAGATTACACAGGTGAAAACTGGCAGCCTCCCTTCCAACCTTCCCATGGCCCAACACACCTGTCCCGATGGACCTCATCCCTCTCTGCCATCTCTGTTGCCCTTCACGGCTGATAGGACCTGTTTATCATGGGCTACACTTTGCCCCATTCAGTGTTAGCTGGAAGGTTGTCCTAAAGACCTTTCTTGGGCATTATGTGTTATTCCTTCTAGAAGTCAGCTTTCTAAGAACAGGCCCTGTTCCTTCTCTGTCTTTGTCATCTTCCCACCGCTCAGCAGACCCCAGTGGTGGCATATGAGTTGGACATCTCCCCCTCCCTACACTGCCCCTAACAAGGGAGGGTCCTTGGAGGGACTCAGGGAGCTAAAGAACCCGAAATCTCGCTCTTTCAGGTTGAGGGAAACCCTCCCTGGTGCTAACACCTACATTTGTAGAGCAGAATCATCTTGCTATATCGATTTTGTTCTTTCCAATGACCCTGTGAAATTGATGGGCTGGGCAGAGATTCCCAAAGTTTAATTGACTTGGCAAAGATCTAACTTTTAGGGAGAAGCAGACGTAAAAGCCAGATATTCTGAGGAAAAGTGGGAATATACTTTCCATTCTTCAGGACATAACCAACGTTGATTGAACTCTGTATCACTCAGGATAGGTTAGGAAACTCTCAGTGGCCTTAGACAACCCAGCTTTATTTCTCTCCCAGGGTACATGTCCATCCCAGGTCACTTGGGGTCCTCCTCGCTCAGTCACCCCCTGTAATCGCCTGCACTCTGAGAGCCCGGCCGACGGAGCAGGCACTCCTCGGAGCATCGCTAATGGCAGGCGCAGAGGGCAAGTCAGGAAGGCTTAAGCACATGCTTGTTCCTAAAGCATCAGCCTGGGAGGTGACACCCTTCACTGCACTCAGTCTCAGTGACCAGGCCTGAGTTCAGC
>NW_006793209.1:499143-521835 GCF_000442215.2 Lipotes vexillifer
GCAGGGCAGGCGGTGTGATCCTCTCAGAGTGAGGGCTGGACACTTCTGAGGAGTAACACAGTCTCCCATCCACCCCATTGAGCTTTGTCTCCACTCCTGAGGGCTGTTGGAATGAGGGGCGGCTGGGGGATCTACTCAGCCTGGATAGTCACTGGATACTAGACGGAGGATTGTGGACCCCCTCTTCCTGCCCTTTTTTGGAAGCAGAGACCCGGGAAAGACATCTACAATAGTGTTTACTTTGGAGGAGATAATTTAGAAGGTAATGTTTAAGCTTGACCATCAATAACATGCTTAAATCCTGGACCAAAAGTTAATATCTTAGCAATTGCAAAAGCAGAGGCTGTATGCCCTCTGTACCCACCTCGGGGCTCTCATCACAGGGAGTCAAACACTGTTCCAGGTGTGAGATTGCTTCAAAGCCTCAGGCAAAGGTTTACGGTTTTCTCTAAAACGTCCCACATTTTTGTTTGTTTGCTGAAAAGAAAGAGAACAAAGTAACTTGAAAAGAAAGAGAACAAAGTAACTTGCTGGTGACAAAGGCCACACTTCCCCCCTAAGAACAGTAGAAATAGCCTTTCCAGGATGTTCAGTATTGCCACACAGAACATGGCCAGGGGCCTCAAGCAAAGGACCCAGTGACTGGGCTCTCCAGGGCTGGAGCTCTCCCAGGACAGGCCACACAGCCTCTCCACTTGTATTTGCAGTGCACAGTTCGTCTTCATCCTGTAAAAATGGCTTGTTTGCAAAGAAACCAAAAATAAGAACCCACAGATTCTCCTTCTGGTTCATGCAGCCGGTTCCGTGTGGATAAACATCAAATACATTTACTTACTGACTGAGACTTCCTTTTTCACCTACTTCCGGGAGGGTTTGTGGCAGGGTCAGCTTTAAACTTGGTGTGAAATAGGACAGCCAGAACTGAAGCCAGAGCAGACACTGCAGGGTGGGAGCAGAGCAAGTAGAATTTTCCACATCCCAGAATAGCTAGCGACCTGTCAAGCACTGACTTGCCTCCGTTAAGTTCTGGGCGCTGAGGCACCAAAGGACCACATCGGCCTCCTTGGAAGGGTCGTGCCTCTGACAGCCCAGGTGATTATGCAGGTGAAGTGTCACTTTGAGCGCTGTCCTCTCCTGCTTAGCTGCACTCGACTACCGGTCCCCTGTCTGGAGGCCTAGGTAAGGCTGGTTTATGACTAGGATAGGTGTGCCGTGAAATCTTAGTGCCAGCCTACCCACCAGCAGTGTCCACAGCCCTCTCTCCACTCTGGCCCTGCCTTCCCTCCCAGCTACCTTTCTCGGGAAGAAAAAGAGTGTGATCCATCTCTGTGTTCGGATGTTGGCTGAGAAGACCTTAAGATATGACCTGATCCAGGGATTTTTGTTCAATTACCTGTATCTAAAATCAATTTATTGACTAGCTATCAGAGCCAGGAAGTACAGAGATGAAGAGGACGGAGGGTCTCAGCATTAAAACCCTTGGGCCCAGGCCACCAGGGCTCCCAGGCTTAGAGGAACCACTCTGTTCCTCCTCCAATCCTGCCCCGCCCCGGCCCAGGAGGGATGTGCCAGCTGAAGCTTGTGAACTTCCCTCCTTCTGCTCCATGTTCTGGGGACTCAGCACCCCAGATTCCTTGCCCAAACAACCCACAACAGCATGCGGGGGCCTGTGCAAGCCCCTCCCCAAAGTCCCACCAGGTCTGGTAGGAGTCCATCCAAGGGGTGAATGTTAGGGAATGATGACCACGGCTTGGACTTTCGGCCTGAGCTGTCCACAGACTTGAGACCATCTCCCTCTCAGTGTGGGATGGAACAAGGGGTGGGAGGTGGAGTGGGCTGGTCAGCAGGGCAGAGCCTCTACTAGAATGCTTGTCCTGGTCCTGAAAACGCAGGGATGGCCTCGTGATTGGGCAATCTGGGAGGCGATGGTAGAGCAAAGGTTAGATGCCAGCAGATCCCAAATCTAGAATGGGTTTCTTTCTGCCAGCAAGGGGTTAGTCCACGACTGTTACCTATTTCTGATTGTTTACGGGAAGGCTTGATCATGAACCTCCAGTGAAAGTGTTCAAGAGTCTGATTCTTCTTGTCTATCTAAATTACTATCTCAGGAGGTAAAGCAAACCAATTTACCTTGAGGCTTTCATCAAAGAAATCCATAGACAGTCCAGGAACCACATGCTAACAAGATAGTGAGTCCTAAAGCAGGAAAACGAACCAAAAAGCCAAACTCAAACTAAAAGATATTGCTTCATGATAAACTCCCACTTGTTCAGGCTAAAGAATCCAAGGATAGCAGTATCAGAGAAAATGCAAATATTCTGGTTAACTGAATGTTAAGTTAGAATTATCTGTCCTCACATAATTAACTAGGACAACATTAAAATTATACATAATACGTCCCTCTTTCTGTCACTGAGTCAGTAATTTTGACAGATTGCCTTCCCCACCTCCCACCCTACCTCCAACTTTCTTTTCCTTTTTCCCTTTTTTTGTTTTTAAATTGCCAATATGTATTTAGAGTCTCTCCTTCAAAGGTTGGCTAGGAAGTGGAAGTAGAACAAGAGGGGCCCAGTTGTCCCGTCCTTGTTATGACCAAAGACAGACTCACAGGAACTTTTCCTTAGGGGCAATCAGCAATGTCCCTACAGTCATGGCCTCCTGTACGTAGTTTACGGCTTGACTGCTGTGGTGATGCCTCAATATTAGATAGGACTCTTCTCAATTGTTGTCATCAGAGAGAGTGGCACTCACCAGAGAATTCCCTTTAATTAGAGAATTCAGTCTTCTCCACTCTCCCTTCTGCACTGGGGGAGGAACAATAGTTGCCTACTTAGCCAAAATGGTCCTCTTGGTACATGAGGTCCTCCGCCTACAGAGTGTGCAAATCCCTGTTGTCATTTAATTTCTTCCTTTATCTTCTTGGTTAACTCCATCCTTATCCACTTGATGATCCCCTCAGGCATTTTCCCCCCAGACCATTTGAGAGATTTCTCCAGGAATCTACATGACTGTAGAATATAGGACAGATTTGATAGAGAGCAAGATGACAGCAAAGAGTGTATGTGGTGAGGATGATGGACTCTAAATGCCCTGCTACAGAGCATGTACTTTGATCTTAAGGGCAACAGATCACTATTCACAAGATTGAACGAGTAAGGGACATGACCATGTGCTTGAAAAGGCAGAGTCAGGCCAACAGGGAAGGTTTTAGAGGTGGGGGGAGAATCCTTGCATGTAGAACTTGGGCTTTGTGTTGAAGTAAAGCTGACTTCAAATCCTACTTCGCGGGACTTCCCTGGTGGTGCAGTGGTTAAGAATCTGCCTGCCAAAGCAGGGGACACGGGTTCGAGCCCTGGTCCGGGAAGATCCCACATGTCGCGGAGCAGCTAAGCCCATGTGCCACAACCACTGAGCCTGCGCACCACAACTACTGAAGCTCACGCGCCTAGAGCCCGTGCTCCGCAACAAGAGAAGACACCGCAATGAGAAGCCCACACACCACATCCCCACTCTCTGCAACTAGAGAAAGCCCACGCACAGCAACGGAGACCCAACGCAGCCAAGATAAATAAATAAATAAATTTATTTTTAAAAATCCCATTTCCAATATTTATCAACTATGTATCCATTAGGTGCTTGTTATTCACTTTCTCTGATCCTCTATTTCCTAATTGGAAAAAGTCATAATGCCTTGCAGTACTGCTGTGAAGATTAAATAGGTATAAGGAGCTCCTACTGGCAAACAGGATGAGACAGGAGGTAGGTCTAAACCAGGGCAGTGGTGGTGGGCATGGAGAGGAGGAGATGGGCTTTGGAGACAGCGTCACAGGGATGGGTAAGAGGAATCGAGGGTGGCTAGGTGTTGCATCCTGAGTGACCCGATAAATTGTACACCTCATGGCTGAGTGGGGGTTAAGGAAGGACAGAAGAAGAACAGATCTTTTTCAGATGGAAAAAGGGCAGATAATGAGTTTCATTTGGGATAGTTAAATTGAGAGAGTGAGTGGAAGACATCTAGGTGCAGGTGGTGATTAGTTCACTAAAAACAGGGCTATCTAGAGAGCACTGCCTATTCGGGACTCATCAGAATGTAGGCCCTTATGGTCACTATGGAATTTGCTTGGCTGGTCCAAGAGGACAAGTTGGATCCATTTTCTCATCGATTCTTTCACCTACTAATTCATCAAACATACGCTGGGTGTCTCTTATAAGCCATGCTCAGTGATGTTAAACAATGGTGAACAGGCAGAAGTTGTCCCTGACCCTCAGAAACTTATCCTATCCTAGGGTAGAGGATCTGAGATGGCCACAGATGCCCCAGCCCTTCAATCCTGGGTGGCCAGGACCCCAAGCCTGTGTGTGGACTGGATGCCAGGATGCTGAGTGGGGCACAGAGTGGAGTATTGCTTGTCTGTGGTTGTGAGTCATGGCACAAGGAGGAGGGAAGACAGTCTTGGCAAGAGTGTCTGAGAACAGAGAGCAAAGTGCAGATCTGGAATAAACTAGGTACAACACAGGACCAGAAAGGTGGAATGTGCAGGTTGAGATGGTTGAGGGTGAAGAGATTCCCTGATGTATTTCCGGTGAGGGGAGGCAACAGTCTTTTCCGGGGAACCTGTCACTTAGCTATAGGTGCTAAAGTGATTGCTGAAAACAATCGGAAATTAGTATTTTGGATCAGAAGGACCTTATTCGTTTAAGTACCTAGCATTGTGCCTGGTAGAACATGCTTAGCGAATGTTTTATAGAATGGAAAGAAAAAGGAATAATACAATGAAAGAAAGGAAGGAAACATTGCAAAGAGTTAAATTATGAGCTATAGAGTTAGAAGGCAATAAAGATATTGTAGAATCTCTACTGACACTATACTGAGTCATAGAAATTATTATGGGGGTAAAAACTTGATAATCTGAGTTTGGGGACTGCCGAAAATTCATGAAACCATACTCCAATGACTCTGAGTAAAACTGGTCACTAGTAACTCTGTGATGGGCGGCATCAGAATACTATGAGTTAATTGTGTACCTTTTCTAAATTTCAGAATCTCACATAGGGGTGGCTTTGTCTCCTAGAGAGCGAAGAAAATGAGATCATGACTCTTCAGCGGTGACTGAGCTAATACATCGTCCTCAGTGGCTTCCACCTTCACGTGGGGAGTAGTGAGAAGGTGATTGGGGGGTTACCGGCTGTGACCTGCAGCTGCGCGTGTGAACGTGAGCCTTCCGCAGTGGCTTCTTAGAAGAACAGTGATACATATGCTTCTGCTTAAGACTTAACTGGCAGGCTTCCTGGCAGAGCTTCTGGCAGTGATGCCCTGATTTGCAAGGACTTAACGACTTGTCATTTAATACCTGCAGGTACAGAGACAAGAGGGGAGGGTATTTGTACATGCCTGTGCCCCCACAGAGAGTGAGCACCATGGATTTGTGAAGGCACTGTCTTGCCTTTCCAGAAAAGAATTCTTTATGCTATGTTTATTCAATGACTGTTACTTTGATATCAACGTTCAGTGTTCTTACTCAGAAATATTTAAAAATGCTATTCTTCAATTTCAAAACTCCTGCTGTGTACTACAGAAGATCATCTTCTGCCCTCTCCCCTCTTTTGTGTATATTATGATGGGTTTAGTTAGTCATAAGTTAAACTTGAAAACAATTGTACTTCTCGAGTTCTGATAAAATTTTCACTCCTTTAATTTTCTTTTTTTTTCTCATTGAACAAACATATTATTCACAGGAACGGATGACATCCTGAAAGCTAGATGTCCCCATGGCTTTCAAACACCAAGACTGGAGGTCCCGATTTCCTCTTCATCATCCTATCTTCTTTTCCCACATGTAACAACTGTTTGAATAATTTAAATGATCAGATATGCAAGCATCACCCAGAAGTGTGAGGACTTTGAGTTTGAAATAGCTCAGTATTTCCAGACTAGGATAAGACTAACAGTGTGCCTAATTTATATTTTCTTATCTCTTTTTGATATAGTTATAATGGTAACTGTAGTAATGGTTTAACAGCAGCAACAGACAATGTAAATCTCAAGCCCCAGAGACAATGTAAATCTAAGCCCCAGATTACCTCTAATCCAGGGTTCTCGCTTTGGGTAATTAAAGCCAACAACTGGAAGTAGGAAGAGGGAAGCACTTAAATGTAAATGACTTCAAATCACACAAAGGAAAGTCAAATAGAAATGGTTGGATTCTTAATATTGGTTCCAAGGAAATCATAGCTTATCAGGACAACAGAACGTAAAACAGAAAAGCATAAGTAGTAGAAATCATAAAATGAGAACATCAGAGGATAGCAATCTAAAAGTCATAACAACTCTCCGACTAAAAGACAAAGCCTCAGACCATGGGAAGAAAAATGAAGCTACGGGTTAACTGCAAATTACAAAAATTTGAAAATAATGTTAAAATGAAAGGAAAATTTAAAACAAAAAGTATTACATGACACAAAGGGTTCATTTTATATTGGAAATGGTAGCCCCATCAATAAAAATATGGAAGTCGTAAACACTAAATAACAAGCCACAAAAATATATAAACTAAAACTTATGAAAGGATACAAGCACAGTTATAGTGGGAGATTTTAGCAGGCACTCTGTCTTCGATAAATTAAATATTTATATATATGTGTATATACACATATATCATAATTTAAATGATTATACACAAGGTTATATATGCAATATATAGTTACAGTATACCTTACATATATTTTTCTATTATATAGAGAGATATTTCTATAGCTATATAATTTAATAATGCAGTACATATTCTTTTCAGGTATCCGTGAAATTTTTACAAAAATTGTGTACATACAAAGCCCCCAGAGAACCTCCATACAGTTCAGAAAGTAGAAATTGTGCAGGCAGAACTACCTGACCACATGTTGATTAAACATAACAGGAATAGAACCAGTACCCACCTCTTTGCCCTGGAAGTGCGCTTGTGGCCTGTTTCTCCAGGACATCCATCCTTTCTTTCCTCCAGAAGTGTCCTCAGGCCTTCAGATCTGGGACTTGGACTGGAGCTACACCACCAGCTTTCCTGGGACTCCAGCTTACAGAGGGACTTCTCAGCACCCAAAATTGACCGCATGGTTGACAGGGTCTTAGTGCTCCAGCTGGGTGTCAGGCGTGAGCCTCTGAGGTGGGAGAGCCAAGTTCAGGACATTGGACCACCAGAGACCTCCCAGGCCCACCTAATATCAATCGGTGAGAGCTCTGCCAGAGATCTCTGTCTCAACGCTAAGACCCACCTCTGCTCAACCACAAACAAGCTCCAGTGCTTGACACCCCATGCCAAACAACCAGCAAGACAGGAACACAACCCCATCTATTAGTAGAGAGGCTGCCTAAAATCATACTAAGTTCACAGAAAACCCAAAACACACCACCGGACGTGGTCCTGCCCATCAGAAAGACAAGAGTCAGCCTCATCCACCAGAACACAGGCACCAGTTCCATCCACCAGGAAGCCTACACAACCCACTGAACCAACCTTATCCACTGGGGACAGACACCAAAAACAACGGGAACTATGAACATGCAGCCAGTGGAAAGGAGACCCCAAACACAGTAAGTTAAACAAAATGAGAAGACAGAGAAATATGCAGCAGATGAAGGAGTGAGGTAAAAACCCACCAGACCAAACAAATGAAGGGGAAATAGGCAGTCTACTTGAAAAAGAATTCAGAGTAACGATAGTAAAGATGACCCCAAATCTCGGACATAGAACGGAGAAAATACAAGAAACGTTTAACAAGGACCTAAAAGAACTAAAGAGCAAACAAACAATGATGAACAACACAATATATGAAATTAAAAATTCTCTAGAAGGAATCAATCACAGAATAACTGAGGCAGAAGAACAGGTAAGTGACCTGGAAGATAAAATAGTGGAAATAACTACCACAGAGCAGAATAAAGAAAAAAGAATGAAAAGAATTGAGGACAGGCTCAGAGACCTCTGGGACAACATTAAATGTACCAACATTTGAATTATAGGGGTCCCAGAAGAAGAAGAGAAAAAGAAAGGGACTGAGAAAATATTTGAAGAGATTATAGTTGAAAACGTCCCTAATATGGGAAAGGAAATAGTCAGTCAAATCCAGGAAGCACAGAGAGTCGCATACAGGATAAATCCAAAGAGAAATATGCCAAGACACATATTAATCAAACTGTCAAAAATTAAATACAAAGAAAATAAAAGCAGCACAGAACAAACAACAAATAACATACAACAAAATCCCCATAAAGTTAACAGCTGATCTTTCAGCAGAAACTCTGCAAGCCAGAAGGGAGTGGCAGGACGTACTTAAAATGATGAAAGGGATAAACCTACAAACAAGATTACTCTACCCAGCAAGGATCTCATTCAGATTCCCTGGAGAAATTTAAACCTTTACAGACAAGCAAAGCCTAAGAGAATTCAGCACCACCAAACCAGCTTTACAACAAATGCTAAAGGAACTTCTTTAGGCAGGAAACACAAGAGAATGAAAAGACCTACAAAAACAAACCCCAAACAATTAAGAAGATGGTAATAGGAACATACATATAGATAATTACCTCAAATGTAAATGGATTAAATGCCCTTACCAAAAGACATAGACTGGCTGAATGGATACAAAAACAAGACCCATATATATGCTGTCTACAAGAGACCCACTTCAGACCTAGGGACACATACAGACTGAAAGTGAGGGGATGGAAAAAGATATTCCATGCAAATGGAAATCAGAAGGAAGCTGGAGTAGCAATTCTCATATCAGACAAAATAGACTTTAAAATAAAGACTATTACAAGAGACAAAGAAGGACACAACATAATGATCAAGGGATCAATCCAAGAAGAAGATATAACAATTGTAAATATTTATGCACCCAATATAAGAGCAATTCGTAGGGCAAATGCTAACAACCATAAAAGGGGAAATCGACAGTAACACAGTAATAGTAGGGGACTTTAACACTCCACTTTCACCAATGGACAGATCATCCACAATGAAAATAAATAAGGAAACACAGGCTTTAAAGGACACATTAAACAAGATGGACTTAATTGATATTTATACGATGTTCCATCCAAAAACAACAGAATACACTTTCTTCTCAAGTGCTCATGGAACAGTCTCCAGGATAGATCATATCTTGGGTCACAAATCAAGTCTTGGTAAATTTAAGAAAACTGAAATCATATCAAGTATCTTTTCTGACCACAACGCTATGAGGCTAGATATCAATTACAGGAAAAAACCTGTAAAAAATACAAACACACGGAGGCTAAACAATACACTACTAAATAACCAAGAGATCACTGAAGAAATCAAAGAGGAAATCAAAAAATACCTAGAAACAAATGACAGTGAAACATGATAACCCAAAACCTATGGGATGCAACAAAAGCAGTTCTAAGAGGGAAGTTCATAGCAATACAGCCCTACCTCAAGAAACAAGAAAAATCTCAACTAAACAATCTAACCTTACACCTAAAATAATTAGAGAAAGAAGAATAAAAAAAAAAACAACCCAAAGTTAGCAGAAGGAAAGAAATCATAAGGATCAGAACAGAAATAAATGAAAAAGAAATGAAGGAAACGATAGCAAAGATCAATAAAACTAAAAGCTGGTTCTTTGAGGAGATAAGCAAAATTGATAAACCATTAGCCAGACTCATCAAGAAAAAAAGGGATAAGACTCAAATCAACAGAAATAGAAATGAAAAAGAAGTGGCAACTGACACTGCAGAAATACAAAGGATCATGAGAGATTACTATAAGCAACTATATGCCAATAAAATGGACAAAGTGGAAGAAATGGACAAATTCATAGAAAAGCACAACCTTCCAAGACTGAACCAGGAAGAAATAGAAAATATCAAGAGACAAATCACAAGCACTGAAATTAAAACTGTGATTAAAAATCTTCCAACAAACGAAAGCGCAGGACCAGATGGCTTCACAGGCGAATCCTATCAAACGTTTAGAGCAGCGCTAACACCTATCCTTCTCAAACTCTTCCAAAATATAGCAGAGGGAGGAACACTCCCAAACTCATTCTATGAAGCCACCATCACCCTGATACCAAAACCAGACAAAGATGTCACAAAAAGAAAACTACAGGCCAATATCACTGATTGACATGGATGCAAAAATCCTCAGCAAAATACTAGCAAACAGAATCCATCAGCACATTAAAAGGATCATACACCATGATCAAGTGGGGTTTATCCCAGGAATGCAAGGATTCTTCAATATACACAAATCAATCAATGTGATACACCATATTAACAAACTGAAGGATAAAAACCATATGATCATCTCAATAGATGCAGAAAAATCTTTAGATAAAAATCAACACCCATTTATGATAAAAATCCTCCAGAAAGTGGGCATAGAGGGAACTTGCCTCAACATAATAAAGGCCATATTTGACAAACCAACAGCCAACATCATTCTCAATGGTGAAAACCTGAAACCATTTCCACTAAGATCAGGAAGAAGAACAAGTTGCCCACTCTCACCACTATTATTCAACATAGTTTAGGAAGTTTTAGCCACAGCAATCAGAGAAGAAAAGGAAATAAAAGGAATCCAGATTGGAAAAGAAGAAGTAAAACTCTCACTGTTTGCAGATGACTTGATACTATACATAGAGAATCCTAAGGATGCTACCAGAAAACTAAGAGAGCTAATCAGTGAATTTGGTAATGTAGCAGGGTACAAAATTAATGTACAGAAATCTCTTGCATTCCTATACACTAATGATGAAAAATCTGAAAGAGAAATTAAGGAAACACTCCCATATACCATTGCAACAAAAAGAATAAAATACCTAGGAATAAACCTACGTAAGGAGACAAAAGAACTGCATGCAGGAAACTATAATACCCTGATGAAAGAAATTAAAGATGATACAAATAGATGGAGAGATATATCATGCTCTTGGATTGGAAGATTCAGCATTGTGAAAATGACTCTACTACCCAAAGCAATCTACAGATTCAATGCAATCCCTATGAAACTACCAATGGCATTTTTCACAGAACTAGAACAAAAAATGTCACAATTTGTATGGAAACACAAAAGACCCCGCATAGCCAAAGCAACGTTGAGAAAGAAAAACGTAGCTGGAGGAATCAGGCTCCCTGACTTCAGACTATACTACAAAGCTACAGTAATGAAGACAGTATGATACTGGTACAAAAAAAGAAATATAGATCAATGGAACCGGATAGAAAGCCCAGAGATAACCCCATGCACATATGGTCACCTTATCTTTGATAAAGGAGGCAAGAATATACAATGGAGAAAAGACAGCCTCTTCAATAAATGGTGCTAGGAGAACTGGACAGCTACATGTAAAATAATGAAATTAGAACACTCCCTAACACCATACACAAAAATAAACTTAAAATGGATTAAAGACCTAAATGTAAGGCCAGACACTATAAATCTCTTAGAGGAAAACATAGGCAGAACACTCTATGACATAAATCACAGCAAAATTGTTTTTGACCCACCTCCTATAGAAATGGAAATAAAAGCAAATATAAACACATGGGACCTAATGAAACGTAAAAGCTTTTGCACAGCAAAGGAAACCATAAACAAGAAGAAAAGACAGCCCTCAGAATGGGAGAAAATATTTACAAATGAAGCAACTGACAAGGACTCATCTCCAAAATTTACAAGCAGCTCATGCAGCTCAATATCAAAAAAGCAAACAACCCAATCCAAAAATGGGCAGGAGACCTAAATCGACATTTCTCCAAAGAAGATATACAGATTGCCAACAAACACATGAAAAGGTGTTCAACATCACTAATCATTAGAGAAATGCAAATCAAAACTACAGTGAGGTATCACCTCACACCAGTCAGAATGGCCATCATCAAAAAATCTACAAACAATAAATGCTAGAGAGGGTGTGGAGAAAAGGGAACTCTCCTGCACTGTTGGTGGGAATGTAAATTGATACAGCCACTATGGAGGACAGTATGGAGGTTCCTTTAAGACTAAAAATAGAAGTAACATATGACCCAGCAATCCCACTACTGGGCATATACCCTGAGAAAACCATAATTCAAAAAGAGTCATGTACCAAAATGTTCATTGCAGCTCTATTTACAAAAGCCAGGACATGGAAGCAACCTGTCCATCGACGGATGAATGGATAAAGAAGATGTGGCACATATATACAATGGAATATTACTCAGCCATAAATAGAAACGAAATTGAGTTATTTGTAGTGAGGTGGATGGACCTAGAGTCTATCATACAGAGTGAAGTAAGTCAGAAAGAGAAAAACAAGTACCGTATGCTAACACATATATATGGAATCTAAAAAAAAAAAAGGTCCTGAAGAACCTAGGGGCAAGACGGGAATAAAGACGCAGACCTACTAGAGAATGGACTTGAGGATACAGGGAGGGGGAAGGGTAAGCTGGGACGAAGTGAGAGAGTGGCATGGACATATATACACTACCAAACGTAAAATAGGTAGCTAGTGGGAATCAGCCGCATAGCACAGGGAAATCAGCTCGTTGCTTTTTGACCACCTAGAGGGGTGGGATAGGGAGGGGGGGAGGGGGGGAGATGCAAGAGAGAAGAGATATGGGGATATACGTATAACTGATTCACTTTGTTATACAGCAGAAAGTAACACGCCATTGTAAAGCAATTATACTCCAATAAAGATGTTTAAAAAAAAAAGAAAATTAAGATTAAAAATTCAAGCATAAATGTAAGATTAATAGCTGAAAACAAAAATTAAAAAGTGGAAAGGTAAAGTAAAATATATAAAATACATGTGTAAGTGGGAAAATAAATATATTATTGAAGGGAATGAATACAAACAGGTTTTGGAAGAGATAAGCAAACAGAGGGAAAAGTCCCTCTGAACAGAAAAGGAGTGAAAGTTAATTGTGAAAATCTGGAGGCTCAAAATAGAAAATGTGATGAAGGGCCGAATAATGGAGAAGCAATAGATGCACAGACTCAAAGGAGATTTCAACATTTAAAAGCAGACTCGTTTCTAGAAGCTTGACAAACTGAGCCAGCACAGATTCCTCTTACATCTACAAACAAGTAGAAACGTTGGGCAAAGTATGCCAAAATAACCTTCCAAAACATAGCTGAGCTCAAAAGATAGGAAGGGAAGTCTGCAGGTGGTAGAACAAAGAAGAAACACAGCAGAAGGCTGCGGAGGCTAAAACTCGGGGGTCCGTGGCAAGTCTAGGTCCCCGGAGAGCAGAGTCCATGGTAAGATGTGTGTCAAAAGCTGACTGAGGTCACACCTGTGGGGAGGTCACACCTGTGGGGATATTGCAAGCAAAACCCAGAAAGTACTTCTGGGGAGGGAGGTGGGGAGAAGGAAGGAAAAGAAAAGATGGCCACATGATAAAGGGCCACAGGACGGGTTGGAAGCAGCCCGTGAACTGAGATGCTTTGCAGTGCTGTTCTCAGCTGAGTCTACAGGGCGTTTTGGAGCTGAGATGTCGCCAGTCAAAAGACCTGACCTTTAGCTCCACAGCAGAGTCATTCTATATGACCTGTTCCCAAAAGGTGGCATGACCTTGGGGGAGGGCAGGTCCTTGAGAGATTCAGCTGGGAGCTGTCAGCCTGCAGCCAGCACCCCCAGCATCTTGGGGAATGAGAGCTTCACTCCAGGGCCAGGAGGGTGGTTTTGGAGACATGCGTATAGTTTTCTTTGATGCTATGGATAATTTTTGTTTATTTCTTTTATTAACCATTCATTTAGCTCCATCTATATAATTCTGACAATCTTGAATAATTTTTCTTTCCGAGTTGTTGGGAAGATACAATCAAGTGGCCCACTGTCCTCTCTCCAATGGGTGTACAATCACACTTAAATAGATGCTACTTATGTACAAATATATCCACTTCAGTGTTATTTACATTAGTGGAAAAATTGAAAATGAGCAGAATGCCCCCAAATATGGGAATGATAAAATTTTACGCAGCTATTAAAATTATGTTTTCAAAGAATGGGTACTAAGATGTTAACCTATGTATTTACATTACACAGATTGTATGATTCTCATTTTCTAAAACATTTGTTATTTTAAATGTTACTCTAATTGCTGATGCATAAAAAATAGGAAAGAAAATAGATCGAAATAATGTGAGTTCGGCTCTATAATTTATGGACGTTTCAATGCCTTGTATTTCCCAAATTATCTAAGATCATATATTACTTTATAATCATAAAAAACAAGTTGTTCATAAAATAAAGAAATAATTATGCTGGATTAGACTCCATTAATTTGCGAATATATATTTGATAGGAAAAGTGATCTCTGAGGGTGAAGCAGCAATATATTGCGAGCAGATTTTCAATAATATTTTTGACATTTTTTCCAATCTTATTTTCAACACTATTTTCAAGGTGAATGAGAGAAAGAAGTAAATCTTGAGTGTTCCTCAGTCCTACTCTTAACTGGTGTGAGGATTTTCTTGGAAAAGTCCCCCATATGTCTCCGTGTGTGTGTGTGTGTGTATTTAACTTCTGCTGTCTTTTGGAGCCTTTCCTAAGACGACTCCAACTGCATTAAAGTCAAGTTCCCTTGGCGTATGATTCTCACTAGATAGAGGAACGTGGTCGAATGGCATTTTTCTAAGGCTCCAAATCTCACTAACCCACAAGCAAGGAAGGAATCTGCAGTTCCCACTTTTACAGAACAAAAAGCAAATGATAAATTGTTTCAATCAAGCGATTTTTGAATGAACGACCTTCTCTCCTAGAAGTTAATTTTGTTTCTTTGCTTGTATTATAGGAGCTAGTCATTAAAAAAATCTGCAAACCATGCACACTGAAAGTGTGGAGAGACCCATATTAGATTTCATTATTGCTTGTGTTTTCTTCCTCTCTGTCTCTCTCTGCCTTTCCTCCCTTCCTCTTTTCTCCTTTCAGTTACCTTGAATTCCAAACTCCTTTCCTCTAATTCCTGTTGTTTTCTTCCATCACTCTTAAATCTTTTCCCCCTCATCATCTCCAGGTTGTTTTCTGCATTTCACAGTGAATTTCCTTGTGCCGGGTGGGCAGTGACCAGGGAGACTCACTGAGAACCATGGTTTTAGAAGCTCATGTGTTTGAGAGCCTGTAAAATCCTGCCTGGCCTCAGAGATTTGAAATTGCTTCAATCTATATTTTCTCTGTCTTTTATGCTTTTAAAGTTTCACATCCAATATGCTTTTAAAGTTTCACGTTTTTATCCAAAGCATGGATTCTGAGAATTTGACAAAGCTGATCCCCTGTATGCGATTTCCATAAATCCCTTAAAGTATTTAACCCTCTCTTCTCCTTTTGTAAAAAATGTCTAACAAAATCACAGGGGAAAACAGATGTTCTCGACATCACAACAGTTTAATACGTTAACTTATTCATTAAATTGTGCTTCACATCAATGGGAATCCTCAGTTCTACAAACTATCATCTTTAAACAGCAATAAAGGTTGATAATGTCACAATACAATCTCTGAGTACCCAAGTTCATACATATTATGGCACAGAAACAAAAAGAAGTATCTCTTAGGAGAAATCATTTACTATCTATTGGATAACTATCTTTACATCTAAAATGGGGCACCAGATAAAAGTCCAGATGCTTCTTTCCAGATGCTTTTTCATTTTGGATACGTTAAATGAAAAATATTGCAAGCAAAACCCAGAAAGTACTTCTGGGGAGGGAGGTGGAGAGAAGGAAGGAAAAGAAAAGATGGCCACATGATAAAAAAAAAAATGACAAGTTGGCGGAAGACAAATGTGACAGTGACTAAATCATACACATTCTGCTCCCTCAGACAGTTTTCCCCAGCAAGAACTGAAGCTTTTCAGCACTGACATCTGGCCCTTTGATGAATTCCCACAGTGCAACAGAACGTGTAACCCCCAGAGGTTCCACTTAATGTGCCAAAGGATGACAGTTGCAGTCTCGTCCATAAACGACTTAGAACACAGGCTCAAGAAACTTCTGTGCTCCTGTGTTCTCAAATCCATAGTTTTGTTAGGTGACCTCGAGTCCTGGCTTGGAAGCTCAGGGGCTTTCGTCTTGCAGACGTTGCTGGTGTTCTTAGCGAGGCCAGTCCTCAGGAAATCTCAGCACCTCTCCAGGGTAGGTCGGTTCTGTAGATGTGTTGTGAAGATGGGTCCATGTGCATTCTGGCTACAAAACACACAGGTCTCAGAACCCGCCTACACTTGCCCAGAAGGGCTAATTCAAAGTTTTATGGAGTTCGTTCAGATGCGTCCAGCTGAATGTGGTGAGGGAAAGCAGGCTTACGTCCAGTAGCGATGGAGGGAGGGGGTTAGAAGAAAAGCCGGAAGTGCTTTGGAGAAAGAACCGTTGCATGCTTCCCAGAGGTGGCACTATTGGGTAGAGTCATCAGACTCAGCCAGCCCCAGTACCCACCTGCAGACTTTCAGCTGGAGCTCTGCTGACCGGTGGACGTATAGTAACTATGGAAAAGAAAAACCTTAGAGACACAGCTGTGATCAGATCACAGTACTCTGCCTAAGTCTGACCCAGCTTTCTCTTTGCTCCAACTCCAATTCAGTCCCTAAAACCATCGCAATGCTCTGGTCCTGTCTCACGAGCCTCATGCCTTTCCTGCTCTTTTCAGTGGCCAAAAGAATCAGTCCACGTGGCTCCAGACTGCCCTTGACCCTGAGGATAGAAACTACATTAAGTTACTTTTCTGTGTTTCCATATTCCCTGGCACTTGTTTAATTCCTCATCTTTCCACCTTTGAAAGACCTGCCCCCTTTTAGAAGCCATACTTTCCTCCACAGTTACCCCTACTCTCCCAAACCCCACCTCTGCATGATCCCATCCTATGGCCGCTGTTTCTCAGCTAGAGGTCAGGGATGCTGAGGAATGAGATGAAACCTCTGTGCGAAGATGGTAGCTCATGACAACTTAAAGCATTTCCTTTCCCCGGCAAATGTGCAAAGGGACTCATTTAACACCAAATAAAATCAAGAACCCAAACAGTATGTTGCTGATAAAATCCCATGGACCCGGGGAAGAAGTCGAGAAGGGAGATATTTTGAGCAGGAGTTCTATTGATCTCCCATGAAGCTTCTCTATTCAGGCTGCTACTGATTCTAAATATTTCTACACTGAGCTTCCCTAAGGAGTTGTGGGCACGTTCCCTTAGGCTTCATCTTTTTTTTTTTTTTTTTTTTTGCGGTACGCGGGCCTCTCACTGTTGTGGCTCCTCCCCCTGCGGAGCAACAGGCTCCGGACGCGCAGGCTCAGCGGCCATGGCCCACGGGCCCAGCCGCTCCGCGGCATGTGGGATCTTCCCGGACCGGGGCACGAACCCGTGTCCCCTGCATCGGCAGGCGGACTCCCAACCACTGCGCCACCAGGGAAGCCCAGGCTTCTTCTTGAATAGTTTTTGGATTGGATGGGGTGGACCTCCAACTAGAGGTGTTTGAGTGGTCGTGCTTCGAGATCTCCCTGCAACACTGTCCATCTCTTGGACATTTCACTCCTAATAAGAGGGTCTCTCCCTGGAGGCAGGGGGTTGAGAGCCAACTCTACCCCCCTCCTTAGCACTTTCTAAGTCACTGCGGTTCCGTGAGAAGGTAGGAGAAGATATAAATCAATAAAGATTTAGATTTCATATTCTTGCTATTCTCAATCCCAATACTGAT
Source organism: Lipotes vexillifer (assembly GCF_000442215.2). Lineage (NCBI taxonomy): Eukaryota > Metazoa > Chordata > Mammalia > Artiodactyla > Lipotidae > Lipotes > Lipotes vexillifer. Next base: position 516,835 of record NW_006793209.1, read on the forward strand.
GACGAGCATGAAGCAGGAGAAAATATGAAGTCAGAAGACTGGGGCTCTGAGCGCCTGTCTCGTTAATAAGCTATAGACGCTTTAGGAAATCGCTCAACATCCCTGAATCTCCACGTCAAACTACTGAATGGGATTAATGAATAGAGGTCCTATTTTATATGCAAGAATGTAGTAAAGATCAAATGAGACATACTAGATGTAGAAATGTTTCGAAAAGCATGAAATACAAAGTTACAAATTTCTATCTTAGCCTTTGCAAAATAGATGACGAAATAGATGACATTGAAAAGCACTTGAAATATTCTTCAATTTCCTTTTGTGTCAGAGACTGATAGTTTTGATCAGTATTAATTTTCACATTGTTTCTTTAATAATAGAACCCTTATATGTATCAAGGCACGTCGCAACCAATAATGATGGCATTTTCTGGCCTTCTTTGCAGCTAGATGTATCTAATGGCTAGGTCCTAGCCAATGAGATGTGACTGGAACTCATATGTACAACTTCTCTCCACTTCCTCTCGGCTGTCTTAACAATGAGATGGCAGGAACTGCAGTAGCCATGTCGGACCTTGAGCTGGAAGCTGCACATTAGTATAAAATAGCAATGAGAGGGCCTGGGATTCTGGTAAGATCACACACCAGACCAGTTTGTCTTTAAAGCAAGCAATTGCTTCAATCTTTTGAAGCCACTATTATTTTGAGTTTCTCTGTTAAAGCAGCCAAATAGGAATCCTACTTAATGGACTTGTATTTATTTTTTAATGATCTGTGCTCACCTCCTTGCTAGGTCTGTCTGGTAGATCTTCTTCCCCGTATTCATATGACCTCCAGTCAGACTTTTGAACAAGTCCTTATATTTCAAACCCTTGATCAAACCATTTCTGACAAAGTTACCTCCTTTAGAGGATAAGGAACAGATTTTTATAATTTTTAATAATATACGTGACAACCTTAACTGTTGCCTAACACTGATTGCTAATGTTAGCAATTATTAGAAAGAGTATTCAAATAATTCTCAGGGTAGGTTTTCTCTACTTGTCAGAAGTAAGTTGCCAAAAAGTTAAAAGGAGACAGAATATATAGTATGTACCTTAGACCTTAATAATAATTTAAACACACACACACACACACACACACACACACACACACACACACACACACACACACGACATCTTATCCCAGTGTGGTTACTGGAGTTGCCATTGCCAGAGAAGGAAAGGAAGGTCTATCTGGGAATTGTAGGAGCTGATAGGACACGGAACTTAGGGATTATTGATTGATTGATTGATGGATTGATTGCCTCTTCTTGGCTTTTAACACTAATGTATCTGGAATTGCTTTGGTTTGAGGTCTTAAGGCTGCTGGCTTCCCATGGATCCTTAGGCCCAGAGGCCTCCTGCTGACTGACATCCCTTCCCTGAGCTGAGCATCACTTGGCATGTAGGTGTGCAGCTGATTTTCAGAGAACAAACTGCGTCCCCACCTCTTCCTTTCTATCAACATAGGACCCCGGGGAGAGGATGAGTGTGCTGCTTTAGAATGAAATGATACAAGGGAGGAAGCTCGTGTCTGTCTTTTTAATTTGCTCAGCACTGGCCTCGGGCCAATACAAAGAGATGGTTTCTCCTCTGAACATCCTGATATCGGGTCTCCAGTGGAGCCCCATACATCACACCTTCAGCAGCAAGGCCGAGGAGAGACTTTTGATATAAATCCCGAGGTGCCTAAGGAACAGCGTGAAGTTAGCAGAGGCTGCCGCCAAGTCTCAGCTATGCGTGAATTCCCTGCCAAAAATGTAAAGTGAGTTTAAAGGAAGCAATCTAAACGCTTTCTAACTTGTTTTGATTTTCCACATGACAAAACACTGGATTGTTATTGTGCATGTGTGTATGCATGTATGTGTATTCGTGTGTCTGTTTCACAGTGACAGTCAGAACGATAATTTGCAGCCCTGCCATTCTAAGCAGCATTAGATCCTAGCATCGAAATGGGAAGACAGAGAAAAAGCTGCTCATGAATCCCAGCTGCAATCCTCCTTCCCCCACTACCTTAGGAACAAATCATCAGGAAGGGAAACGCTAATATTTTGTGAGCCTCATCTCTACCAACTAACAAGCGATAGTTACTCGGCCCCTTTAACTCACCCCAACTATGGCTCAAAAAGTACAATTGCCTATAATGTCATCAGTGTCTCAGCTCCTTGATGGGTCAGTGATTTGGAAGGGGCTGGACTCACTCAAGGCAACATGGCTCTGGGTCCCTGCTGGCTTGGTGCTGTCACACCCACACGGGTTAGAGACAAACCCTTCTGGGCAATAACAGGTGGCTTCTAGCATGATTGGCAGGAAGCTTTTATCCCATATGGAAAACATGATGGAGAAAAAAAGAGCTTGCCCTTTGCAGTCAGCCAGACCTAGCTCACAACCCTTGAGGAAGCTATTTATTGTCTGTGGTCTCACTTTCCTCATCTAATTGGGACTAATACTATCTACCTTCTTGTGACTAGATCTGAGGCATAAAAAGGGTCTCCCAAAGTTTCTGGCACAAGGGAGGCCCCAGTGATGTCTTTTCCCCCAAGACAGATGAAGCCAAGGGTGGTGTAAGAAGAATCTAAGCCTCTTCTCCAGATCTCTCTTTGATGGAGACACTGGGTTCCCCTCTGTGCAGGCGAGCACTCCATGAACGCTTGTGAGTTGATTAACTCTCAACCCCAGAGAAGGTATTCTGGAGGCTGAGACGAGGCTTATGTAAAGCTGGCTTAAACATCAAACATGTTAGATATCAATGAAATAGGCTTTTCAATCTCATTTAGGAGTTTCACACATTTTGCCTTCAGCTCCTTGAAGGGATGGATCAGATCAATCTGTTGTGAAACTTTCTGCTCACTCTGATCTCCTACTAAATGCTGGGCAAGGATTTTCTATTCCCTCTGCCATAGGTCTCCCCTTATTACTCGAAAATTTTGTGTTATTGTAGTTGCGATTGGGAAAAGGTGAGAGTAAGAAGCGCTTAGCAATGCAGCACATTTTTCGGTCCTGTTGTAGCCACACTCCCACAACAGATAGAGATCACGTGAGGAGAAAGTGTTATCAGGCCAGAGATATTCGAGATATCGGGAGGTAGAGTCTTTCTAAACTCCTGGGATAACCACTCCACTGTGTTCCATGTCTCATGGCCTAAATCAGTTATATTTTAATTTAGTGACCTTGACTATATTTTGTATGCATGCTAGCTGAGTTCCTATTCTTCAGGCCAAATTCTTTTTAAACGTCTTTTCCTCTGTGACAGCAGTGTTTCAAACGTGGTGGTCCTGTACCAAAGAAGATGACTGCTCCACAGAGGTAAAACTCTGAAAGAGTCCTTAGAAAACTAAGGCTCTGTAGCCGGATTGGAAATGCTAGACATGTGGTTATCCTCCTGCTTTCCCCGCCCCCCCTTAACTTATCATTCATTCCTTACGCTGAAAATAAAAATTGGTAAATGGTGATCTCCATAGGCATTCGTTAATAAGCACGTTTTCTCCCGAATGCCCCTACCAATGTTCATTTCTCTGAGGCATGCCTGTCCACTGAATCTACTAGCCTTTCCTTAAAAGATGAGGAAGGAAGCATGGCTCAGGGCTAAGATGCAGGGGATGTGAGTCTCCAGTGATGGTCAGTAGCAGGGTAATCTTGTGGAAAAACAACCGTAACAACAAAACATGTTTACACTACTTATGATTTAACCCACATTCAAATAGAGTCCAAAGATGACAGCCAAGTGCCAAGAGAGAGTTGGCGTTAAACCTCATCTAAAGGCTGAAAAAGCCTTCTCTTCCTCTCTCTTTAAACAGCAGTATTTCCATTAAAGAGGCAGTATGAACAGATCAGTTTCAGCAGAACATCCAAGCCATAATTTGGCTTTTCATGTGTGCCTTGGTGGGTTCCAGTTGCCCAAACTATAACCTATGCCGTCGCCGCAAAAATAAAAGATCCCAAGGACTCTTTCCTTTCTGGTGCTTCTCCCCTTGACCTTCTAAAGCTGTCTTTTATTGGATGCATTCCTACCCTACTTACTATCACAGACTGAAAAATGTCAGGAGAAAAAGAAGACGGATCATCTTCAGCTGGATAAAGGTGAAGACAAAGAGGAAGCAGGGGCCCCAATCAAGCCACCTACAGCCAGCCAGACGTCCTCAGCATGGTCCCACATTCTCCAAGGTAGGGCAGTGCCCCGGTTAATGCTCCCCCTCCCGTGGAGAGGAGGGGAAGGCAGGGGGTCACCATCTCACCACCTGGCTGTTGTAGTCCTCCGTGACGGCCCCCTCTGGGTTCCCGTCCTGTCTGGGCCACCGGCGGCCCCTGTGCTCCCGCTGCAGCCTCCGCTCCCCGCGCCTCTTTTGCCGGTCCCTCTGGCGCTCCAGCTGCTTGGTACGGTGGTAGCGCTGCTGGAAGAGGTCCTTCGCGTACGCGTACAGCTGCACGTCCAAGAAGTTGAGCTCCTCGATGCGCTGGCGGGCGCCCTCGTTGATCTCCACGTTGGAAGCCCGCGTGACGTTGAACTGCGTGAAGGGGGAGATGAACTTGAGGTTGAATGTCCTCTCGAAGAGAAATTGCGTCTTCCGCTGGAACTCCGTGAGCCCGAAGAAAGCCATGTTTTTCAGGTTGCTCTTGGCGCTCTGCAGCAGGATGGCGTTCCTCTCGCTCTCGTTCATGAAAGTCAAGTTGTAGCAGCCCACCAGGCTGAGGTCGGCCAGCATGCGCACCTGGCGGTTGTTAGCCAGGTTGTAGGTGCAATCCATGAATTCCCGTAGGCTGACCCCAGACCAGTCGTCCCCGGGGTAGCAGGTAGGCAGCTCATCGGGGGTGGGGCTCCTCCCATCGCACACGTGGAGGGAGGTTTTCCACGTGGCCCCTCTCTGGACGTGTTTCCACTCGCTCAGGTACCGGGACACCGGATCCCGCAACATGGTGATGTAATAGAAATTCCTGGAAGAGATTAGACGAAGAGCGTAAGTCCG
>NW_006793209.1:522122-537645 GCF_000442215.2 Lipotes vexillifer
CCCTGGGACCCGCGCCTCTGTAGCGTCTGTATCAGCATTGACTCAATGGGTTTTTCTGCCAGATGGTCACGTGAGAATATCTGTCTGGATTTGCACCTGTCGGGCCATGTTCCCCTATGTGCGTGTTTCTATAATACAAACACGCATGAATAGGTTTTCAGTGCTATTTGCTGGGCTTTTTCTTTCTGCTCCAGGGTGGGGAGGGGCGGGGTTGGGGGAATCGATCAGCAATAATTCATTCAGCAATCATTTACTGTTCAATCGCTACCAGCAATAACGGTACCTTACATTAAGAGAACACGCCATGTTTATTGAATGTTATCACCCATCTGATATTTTATTTGATCCTTAAAAGGAACTTTTGTAGTAGACACGGGGGACTATTTGATAGGGAAACAGTGCCAGGGGGTTAGGATGATTTACCCAAAGTCATGTGACTAGAAAGAGCAAAGCTGGAAGCCAAGTCTCCTTAATCTTTCCTGTTCACAGGGGTGTTCTGGGTTAAGAGGTGGGTGGGGTAGGGGAAGGATGTGTTGTGTGTGGAGACTAATATTTACTGAGCACTTACTGTCTGCTAGAAACTGAGCTAGGTACTTTATGGATACTGGCACAGATAACCTTCAACATAACTTTGTAAAATGGGTTTTATCATGACTTTTTAAAAAAAAGCTGAGAACACAGAGACTGAGAAAGGTGAAAAATACAGCCCAAGATCCTAGAGCAAATTAATACTTGATGCAATAAAATTTAGGCCTATTTGATTTCAAAGCTTTTGTGCTTTCCTGGGCACCATATTGATATTTTAAAAACAAAAATGTAACTAATATTTATTGAATGCCTATTAATTGTCAGGTGTTGTGGTTATTATAATCACAGGTCTCATCTCATCTAATGGCATCTATTGGAACATTGAGAAGAGATACATTTTATTAAATGGCTAGCTTCAGAATGATCAGGTAAAGATTAGGGCACCACTGGCTCAAAAGGGCAAGAGAGGTGTGAAGAGGCCAGAAGAGATTTGGAAAAGTCGACAGATAAAGACACAGCAGTATATATGTGTTAGCATACGGTATTTGTTTTTCTCTTTCTGACTTACTTCACTCTGTATGACAGACTCTAGGTCCATCCACCTCACTACAAATGACTCAATTTCGTTTCTTTTTATGGCTGAGTAATATTCCATTGTATATATGTGCCACATTTTCTTTACCCATTTGTCTGTCAGTGGACACTTAGGTTGCTTCCATGTCCTGGCTATTGTAAATAGAGCTGCAATGAACATTGTGGTACATGACTCTTTTTGAATTATAGTTTGCTCAGGGTATATGCCCAGTAGTGGGATTGCTGGGCCATATGGTAGTTCTATTTTTAGTTTTTTAAGGAACCTCCATACTGTTCTCCGTAGTGGCTGTATCAATTTACATTCCCACCAACAGTGCAGGAAGGTTCCCTTTTCTCCACACCCTCTCCGGCATTTACTGTTTGTAGATTTTTTGATGATGGCCATTCTGACCGGTGTGAGGTGATGCCTCATTATGCTAACACATATATATGGAATCTAAAAAAAAAAAAAAAAAGGTTCTGAAGAACCTAGGGGCAGGACAGGAATAAAGATGCAGGCGTAGAGAATGGACTTGAGGACACGGGGAGGGGGAAGGGTAAGCTGGGACGAAGTGAGAGAGTGGCATGGACATATATACAGTCCCAACCGTAAAATAGATAGCTAGTGGGAAGCAGCCGCATAGCACAGAGAGATCAGCTCGGTGCTTTGTGAGCACCTAAAGGGGTGGGATAGGGAGGGTGGGAGGGAGACGCAAGAGGGAAGGGATATGGGGATATATGTGTACGTATAGCTGATTCACTTTGTTATACAGCAGAAACTAACACAACAATGTAAAGCAATTATACTCCAATAAAGATGTTTAAAAAAAAAACAAAAGACACAGCAGTAGGCATTAGAGGAAAGCAAACATTGATTCCAAGTAAGGAAAATCTTTCTCATCATTTGAGCAGCTGCCAATGGAATGGGCTGCCCACCCCACCTTTATCACCAGGGGTGACACTCAGGGTGCCCCTGGGCAGACTAAAACTGTGCCACCAGGGAAGCCCCAGACAGATTTTTGAATGCTCAAATAAGATCACAGATGGGGGGGGGGGCTTCCCTGGTGGCGCAGTGGTTGAGAGTCCGCCTGCCGATGCAGGGGACACGGGTTCGTGCCCCGGTCCGGGAAGATCCCACATGCCGCGGAGCGGCTGGGCCCGTGAGTCATTGCTGCTAAGCCCGCGCGTCTGGAGCCTGTGCTCCACAACGGGAGAGGCCACAACAGTGAGGGGCCCGCGTACCACAGGGAAAAAAAAAAGATCACAGATGGGAAATCTGTAAGTTCCCTTGTTAATTGCACAAAACGGAAAACACAAAAGAGGATTTAAACAAGAAAGATGATGACTATCGATTGATAAGACTCAACCCCATTTATGTGTCTCAAATTTAGACACAATCCAGATTTTTAAAATAATCATAAGAGCTGGAGGATTTTAGGGCTGGGAATTACAACAGTTTGTGTCATAAAGGGTTAACTGGAACTTGCTGCTGGAACCTGAGAGGCTTTGGTCTCACTTGGGAAAATTAATTGGCCATAGAGTTCCCTGTGCTTTCTTTGCATTGGAATCCACATGGTCTCAAAGCTAACTGAAACTAGCTTACACTTTAATTTAAAATGATCTTGGTTTCAAATTTAACTTTATTCAATGTAACACTGCATTTAACAAAGACTAGCTAAGTCGTAGGGTGCTGTTTACATGAGTAAAATAAGCCCCAAATGTCTGCAAGTTCTACTAGCCAAATAGGACAGAGGTCCATTTGTAACGAAAACAAACTCTGACATCAAGACACAAAAATGGACTAGGGCAACATTCATATTGATGAAATACAAAGTTGTCCCATCTCATGGTTCTGGAACCAAGTGCCTAATAGCATTTGGGTATTGGTTTAGTCAGACATATTCTCATGTATGTTTTATTTGTTTGTCTCAATCTTGCAAAGCAGTCAAAATAGAAAGCTAGAGTAATAGTAAAAAGAAAATAGGGTTGAAGAACACCTAATTATTGAAGAAGAAAACACAATTTGATTCATTAAAAGCATGTTTGCTCATCTCTATTTTTTTCTCTACTTTCATTTGCTCCTCTACTATCAGACAGAAAACTGCAAAAGTCATTGATGAAATGATGTCTACCTCCAGGCCACACGCCCAACCTTCACTGTGTACAAGCTTCACTCCAGTTTCATGACTTTCTTCCCTGTTCCCAAACAACGGAAACTCATTTTCTTCTGCTCCCATAACTCCCAATTTAGTTTCTAAGGAAAATTCTTGTTTTTTTTTTTTTTTAGAATATACAAAATATTTTATTTTAAAAAATTTTTATTTTACATTGGGTTCTAGTTGACTAACAGTGTTGTGTTAGTTTCAGGTATACGGCAAAGTGATAGAGTTATACATATACATGTGTCTATTCTTTTTCAAATTCTTTTCCCATTTAGGTAATTACAGAATATTGAACAGAGCTCCCTGTGCTATACAGTCCTTGTTGATTATCTGTTTTGAATACAGCAGTGTGTATATGTCAATCCCAAACTCCCAATCTATGGAAAATTCTTAAAAATACTCTGAAATCTGCAGCTTTCCTTTTCAAACGTTAATTGTTCAACAGCACAATGGAGGGTAAAACAGAGACCAGAGAATAAGGACAAGCAGCTCCCAAGCAAAGGCCATGTGGCCACATGCAGAGGCTCTCATCACCACCCGTCCCTTTTAACTCAACCTCCTAAGCTGAGGCAGAGGCTCATCTGTTCCAACACTTGTGCTGGCAGTTAAAACTTTCCCCAGATTTTGGAAACATTAATAAGCAAACTATTATTTCCTCCTTTCATCCATCCATTCACTCACCTGGTAATTCTCCAAACATTGATTGAGCCCCTGGTATTTGCCACACACTGGGGCTAGGCAGTGGGGACCCCGAGATCACTAAGACATCGTCCTCGAGGAGATCTCAGGCACCCAGTGATTTTGGTAAAGTGGGAGAAATGCTAACCATCAAGTTAAGGGACTGTTCTGCCTGGACCTGAACGATCCCAAAGACGATAACTTTTTCTGTCTCAGGGACAGCGTGCTGCCAGCACATCTTCCATTTGCCACCTGCTTCATTGAGAGTTTGGGCGAATTCATTTACGAATGTCTGAAAAACAATTACAACTCTTTAGAATTGTTATTCTTGTGGCCTCAGGGTAATGATGGCAAAGCCCTGTGTACTCAGGGGCATTAGGGGACGGGGCACCTTGGTTAGTTCAATGATTATTTTGTTTTGTTTTGTTTTCGGTACGCCGGCCTCCCGCCGCTGCGGCCTCTCGCTCCGACGGGCCCAGCCGCTCCGCGGCACGTGGGATCCTCCCGGACCAGGGCACGAACCCGTGTGCCCTGCATCGGCAGGCGGACTCTCAACGACTGCGCCACCAGGGAAGCCCAGTTCGAAGATTATTTTAACTGATGATTATCATAGGGACCATCATGGCTTACGAAAGCACAAATACACGGAACACACACTATTCAGTCTCTTGCTCTGCAGTAAGGTAATCCTATTAAAACATTCTAAACACAGCGCAAGGACATGACTGCCTTCCCTCAGTCTTTGCCTTTTCCTTCACTCATCTGCATCCTGCTCGTCTCTCCTGTCCCAGCTCAAGCCTCATCTCCATCTCCTCTGACCTTTCTGGCCTCGAGGATTTACTGCATCACTTACTGCGCTTTTAACGTGCATATGAAAGTCTTGGTCACATCTACCCTTTAAGTTCCTCTTTGACCACTGGACCTTAGGCCTGGTGTCCCATGGCACCTCCACAAATCCTGCTCTCTGCAGGCATTCAATAAACGATGCCATGGAAAAGAAGTGACCTTCATACGAGATAAGTGTATTTTAATGACTAAGGTTAATATTGCCTTTGATAAATAGACCCTTCTTTTCTCCCCTAAAAACTAATCTGACATTATTTTTGAATGTCCAAAATGTGTGAAAAGAAGAAAAATGCATATAATCTTCTAATACATCCATCATTCGATTGTGATGGTTGATAGGCAGAGAGAGAGAGAGATAGAGAGAGAGAGACAATCAATACAGACTTTGGGTAAAAAGCAGAATATTTCATACGCCAGATAATTAATAGAAATGAGTTTTTTTAATGTTAACCTTAGTAGTTTTCTTCCCCTCTGCCTCAAGAACCTGTATTTCAACAAGCAGTTTATTGTATAATTGCTCATTTAATTAGCATGACATTTAATTAACACATGCTTATTGAGGGTTTGTTGTATATAAGGAGCTGCTCTAGGAAATGTGGAGAATAAAAAAAAAATAGAACGTACTCAAGTATTGTAGGTGTAAAAGTGGTAGATTAGAAATAGAGGCATGGATTAGCAAGTCATGGAGGTAAGCAGTAGACAAAGAATATTTAAGAGAATATTTCAGAAGGTACAGAGAGCAGAATGGCCTAATGAGACCAGGAAGTTCGTGTTGTGCATTTCATTGAATGTTTGGTCAATAAATGAATGAATGAAAAGAGGGACGTAAGCTAGAACAGGAGGCTGAGGCCCAACTGTCATGGGCTCTACATGCACCTGTGAATTGCTAAAATAGGAAAAGTGTTGATTTAGGAAGATGCATGGAGCAATAGAGTTTAGGATGGATAAAAGTAGGCAGAGACCAGGACACACACTGGATAGCCATGGTGAGAGACCAGCAGGGAAGAACCCAGAACCGTGGGTACTGATGAGAAAGAATCAGAATTGAAGAGCTATCACACACCCAACCTTCACCGTGTGTTCCTCTTCCTTACTGTCAGCTTCCTCTAAACTACCTTTTCCTCCTCCGTATTCCCTTCTCCCTTCTATCTAATCCTTCCCTTTCAATTCTGTGATGTAAAAGAGGCAGCGCTGGTATGCGCATCAGAACGGTGAAACAGTGAAACGAGGAGTAGAAGTCCCTGGAATCACTGTGCCTGTGGTGATTAAAAGATATTCACTTCCATGAGGTTATGACATGCCTGTCCAGTGAGAACATGTTTGAAGGAACCTACAAGATGCCAGGTTCACAAGGAGGGTTAATAAGTATATTCCTTCCACCACCAGCTTACCTCTTGTAAAATCAAGTAACACAGTTAATATCTTCACAATCCACATTTCGAAGCATTCCTAAAAACCAGTTCAACTAGAAACTCCTCCCATCAGCCTCCTTTGGTGTCCTTGGCAGAAGGGATCCTCTCCCTCATCCCCACCTGCTGAAACATGTGCGGCTCATGCTTTTATCTTCATTCTGGGACCAGTGAATATCTTATCTCTTGAACTGGCTTTATGTCTTACTCATCCTTCAGCCTCCAGAGCATATGATACATCACCTTGTACATCATGGATGTTCAGTTGTCCAATGTTCATGGAATTAATAAATAGATACATTTTATCAGCCACTGTTTTAGGAATTCTCGTGGTGATTGTCCCCGGGAAACTTCTGTTGGTGCCTTAGCCAACAGAATTAGCCCAGGTTAATGATTTTCCTCAGCCTAGACCTTGTGAAATGTATAGGAAATAATCTTTCCTCCTTCCTCTTGCCCTGCAGACTTTGAAATGAGTTTTCTCTACATATAATCAAGTTTTGCCAAAGCTCAGCGTCTCACAAAAGAACACCACGAGTGACTGTAAGGTGGCCTTGGGGGCATCTGAAGGAGCTCTTTGGTCCTCACCAGGGAGTAGGCACAGACCACCAGTCCATCTTAAACACAAGCTGATGTGCGTATTTTTAAAAACTGAAACTTAGTTCTCCCTCCACCTTGCTGTATTGTGTGCAGGAGTCATTTTCCAAATTCTCAGAATGGAATTAATTTCTTGACTCTCTTTAGAGCTGCACACTCATTATGGGCTGCCCATTCTTCATTATCTCAGTAGAGTATTATCTGCACTATTCTGTATCTGATAGGGAGAATCACAGCACTTAGAGCTTGGCAATCAGACTGCCCTTTGACAGAGTGATGAAAGGGCCTTTTATTCGAGCCTTGAAAACAAATTAAGGAATTTAAGAATGATGTTCTAAGCAAATGGGAAATTGGGGATGATGGTTGTTAAGTGTTGTAATAAAGAACTTACGGGGGCTGACAATGGTGTGTGTCAGAGCAATTGGTCCCAAGGATGTCGGGCATTGTGATGAGAAAATGGAAACATTCACATGTCCTTATCTTACTTCATCCAGAAACCCTGCATCCCCTACCAAGCTGCCTTCGTCACCTCCTCCCTGACAGTGACTGACTTACAAAGCAGCCAGACCCTTTTGACTAAGGCATATTTTATCTTACTTATTACCCAGAGATCTTGACACTTTTCAGTTGGTAAGATATTGGGGAGAGGAAAGCCCATTGTGCTTCCCTCAGGAGGGGAGGGGCTCTGCATCCCTTTTCTTCCCTGTGTACCTGGTAACATTAAAGGGAGAATACTTTGGTTGTAGCTGGTCTTTTTCTTAAAATCATTAATCCCCACCCCCAAACCCCAGTGATAATTAATGCAACACACTGTCATTATGGAAAATATGAGCAATGCAGAACCGTAAAAAGAGACGAAAATTACTTATAATTACTTCACTCGGATATAACCACAATTAAATATCTACTTCTTTCGTTTACAGATTTGAGATCATACTGTACATTTTATATATATATATATATATTTTTTTTTTTTTTTTTTTTTGCGGTATGCGGGCCTCTCACTGTTGTGGCCTCTCCTGTTGCGGAGCACAGGCTCCGGACACGCAGGCTCAGCGGCCATGGCTCACGGGCCCAGCCGCTCCGCGGCATGTGGGATCCTCCCGGACCGGGGCACGAACCCGTGTCCCCTGCGTCGGCAGGTGGACTCTCAACCACTGCGCCACCAGGGAAGCCCTGTACATTATATTTTTAACATGTATTTTAAACTTAAAAATACAAGGGGGATATATTTTCCATTTTATTTAATGTTCTTCCTTAAGGGCATACTATTCCAATTATGGATGTCCCGGAATTTATGTGACCAATCTCCCAGTTTTGGACAATTTCGCTGATTCTGTTTGCAGTGGGGGCTACTATAAACAATAATCTGATGAACATCCTAAACCCTAAATATTTGTGCAGTGAATAAATTGCTAGGAACAGAATTTCTGAGTCAAGAGAATTGCCCTCATTTCATCATTACAATGCCGAAATATAGCCGACCACGGTCGGCATAAGTGAAGACAGGGCCCTTCCATGAGGCCTGACATCTTCGGGTGCCAGGAAACAAGTCTACTTGAAAGTCAAGGGAAGGCCATGAAACAGACTCCTGGCTCTCCCTCCTCCCAGCTGGACCAGGAAGATGCCCTGTTCAGATCACAAGCCTAAGATGGACATTCTAGGACAGCCAGGCGGGGTTTGTGACATGGTGGTGAGGACCCATACTTCCTAAAAGATTTGTTTATTTTACACTTAATGAGTAGCTGGAATATCAGATTAGAGGCTAAACATTTGTGGAATCAAATCCCACTCATCAACACTGCAGCTATATTAAAGCCGACATCTAGATCAGAAAGGGGGAAGTGCCTCACCTGATTATATTCAGGGCCGGTCCTCACAGAAACAGCCTCTTGAGATGGAGCTTTGCTGCAAGTCTAGGTATCAGCTAACTTTAATAATGGGAAGCTGCACATGTTACTAAGCCAACCAAACAAAAGCAAGAAATAGAGGTTTTCAGACGATACTGGTCATTTCTCCATGAGGATCAGTCCACCCCCCAAATTCCCCAGAGGAAGAGGTAGAGTATCAATAAGATAACATTTTAGATCTTGTCACATTGCTTCTTAATATTGACACAAATCCTAGGGGCCTCAGACTCACAAAAATGCTGTGATTTTCGTTGTCATGTTCGCTTTCAGTTTCCCCCAAACGGCTGCTACAAGAATAAATTTCAGAAAATGCATGTTCCAGGGATGTGTTTCTGCTAGCTTGCTGAGTACAGTTCCTCCCAGAACAGTTTCAAATGTGCCAGGGAGGGTCCTGCTCTCATGCATTATTCAGGGACTTCTGTGATTATTTGGTTCAGAGGCGCCCTGCTTTGCGTTGCCGCGCTGGGACTTGGGCACGAGGACGTTTCCAGGCGCTCTGCTCTTCAAAGCTGTGGTTTATGCATGCGGGCATCCACCTGAAGCCTGGAGCCGCCCCAGAGTGAGATAAGGCCCAATTCAATCTCACTCACAGCTCTACTCCCAGCCAGGCAAAGCAGAACACCAGATAGTACACTCAGATTGTGTTATTAGGCCACACGTGTTCAGTCGTGCTCGCTCGTTAGCTAATTTCTCAGGTGCTGCTTTTCGGGAATGTGAGAATTACAGGGTAGAAGCGAGGAGGTGTCTTCATTGCCATTGTTTTGTAGTAGCCAAGTTGGAAAGGAAAAGTAGTCAATCAGGGCATTCAAGGACAAGGCACATGTTTTGAGATTTAGGCTTATACCTGGCAGCTTTGATGCAGGTTTTCCTAAAACATCACAAAACTGAAAAATAAATCTTCTGTGTCCAGATTTTGCCATATTCTTCCATGAGAGATTCTTTTGTGTTAGGATTTTCCTAGATTCTGCTATCAGGACTGGGCAATCATTTTAGCATATTCAACAAAATACTTAAGAGATTCCCCACCTGATTCCATCCCTTGCCAGTTCTCAAAGAAAGAGTGCCTTGAAGGTCATCCCCCAAGCAATGATTAAAAGCAAGCTAACTTAAAATATGGAAAGTTCCATGTGAAAGAAAAATGGATATTAATAGCAATAATAATAATGGCTAACATTTATTGAGTACCTACTGTGTCCAAGTACAGTTCTAAATGCTTTAGTTATTAAAACACAAATGGAAATTTTTACTGAATTTTTAAATTCAGTGTATCTATTGAAAGCAAAATTGGTACTAATAGCAATAATAATAATGGCTAACATTTACTGAGTGCATACTATGTCCAAGTACAGTTCTAAGTACACCCACTAATCAATTTGGTCTTCAAAATAGCCCTTTGAGTTACACAGGCTTTTAGATGATATCTGAAATTTCACAAAGTGATGAGAGTTCCCACAGTCTCTTCCATCATCTTGTAAGTGGCAGGCTGTCTTAGAGATACTTTGCGACTCACTGCTGCAGCGGTCCAGGCTTTTGTTGAAGTCAAAGCTCCAGAAGCAAAATAAGCACCTCAGGGTGAGGGATTTGTGTTTGCCTGTGGGTCGATGGGAGTGAGGCAGCACATTGCAGGGGCTGGGGAGGCAGGGGTACCTGTCCCCTCTCAGGGTGAGAGGCTCTCTTAGATGCTTAGAACTTGGAAAAAGTCCTAAACACAGTTTTCCTGAGCTCCCTCACAACTACATAACAAATTCACACTTGAGGAAAGGGTGTTAGAGACAAGTGGGAATTACTGCAGTTCCATGCGTTTTTAACACTCCCAAGTAACCTGGAAGCCAAAAGCTGCAGTCATATCAGGACAATAAAGGGTGGTTAGAAATAGCGATTCAAGGGAATTCAGATAAAGCCAAACCTCACGCAATGCCATAATTCTGTTTCTGGTTTTAAAATAGGTCTTTTTAAACACAATGCTACAAAGACTCAGAAATGTGTCCCAGAAAGGTTACTGGATCCTGAAGTTGGCTGTTCTGATGCCTTTATTCAGGACGAGAAGATTCAAGGAAAATGCAAGTCAAGCTCTACCGTTCGAATGGAGCGTGAACACAAAACTTCAGACATGCTGGGAACATCACCTAAGGCGCTGTGGAAGGAAAATAAGTTTAAAGTTAGAAAGATCTGGTTTCTATGTCAGGTCCATCTCACGTTTGGTGTGAGTTGGTTAGCTTATATGACCTCTGGGAGCCTTCGTTTCCTCATCTAAATAGCCAGGGTATAAATGCTTGCTTGATAGGGTTGTGGGAGTTAATGATTAAACTAATGACCATAAAGGGTCCAGCAGTAGCTGAGAAGCAGACCCTCAGCATAGTGCACACCCTCCACTTCAAAAATTTCCCTTTCTCGGGCTTCCCTGGTGGCGCAGTGGTTGAGAGTCCGCCTGCCGATGCAGCGGACGCGGGTTCGTGCCCCGGTCCGGGAGGATCCCACGTGCCGCGGAGCGGCTGGGCCCGTGAGCCGTGGCCGCTGAGCCTGCGCGTCCGGAGCCCGTGCTCCGCGACGGGAGAGGCCACAACAGTGAGGCCCGCGTACCGCAAAAAAAAAAAAAAAAAAAATTTCCCTTTCTCCATGAATGTCAGAGCCTCAGAAACTACCCAATACAGTGAAATTTTAAATATTAAACAAGCTGTGTTAATAATTAAAAAAACCAGCCGATAGCGCTTTTCTATTTGTATAACATACTTATGGTTTTCAAAACACTTTCCTCATCCATTATTTCACTTGGTTGTCAGTACAAAATCATATCAGAGGCAGAACTTACAGATGAAGGAACTGATGCTCACAGATATGAAAGGATGTTCCTGAGATCAAACAACCAGTGAAGCTGAGACTTTTCTTTTTCTTCTTCAGCTACTAGACTAGCTTATTTGTTTATCTAAAAATATCTGTTGATTATGTATTTGATGCCAAACACTATGTTAGATTCTCGGGGTATAATGGTACACAAAACACAGCCTGACCGCAAGAGCTGACTGTGGAGTCGTCTTATTTTGCCCAAATGTAGTTAAGACTTAGAAAGAAAACATGTCATGAGCTCATTATTCTACATTTGGGGTTTCACTGGTTTGTACATTAGCTCATTTTCTCCTTGAAACCCACTGAAAGGGGGACCCAGAAGAAATAGCCAGAAATGCCAGGATATGGATACACCTTCAGGTAGCATTTAAAGTTGTGGAAAATAATCATTCTGAAATAATAAGCTCTTGTTTCTACAGAGGCAGTGCTGTGGACTTCAATCTGGAGGCACTAATATCTGGTGGTTTGCCCTTTTGTGGTGCCATAGCTATTGGTGATCATTCGTTAGAAGACTGCAAATGGTGACAGTCTAATAACATCCTTTCTTCAGTTATCAGCTGCCCTGCTTCTATGAAGACAAACTTCCCCCTATCAACTATTTGATACTCCAAGGTAGATGAATGTTTGACTCATTCTATTTACTGGTTTTCAAAATAACAATTTGCTTTCCTAGAATCCTCCAAAGGGGTTTTTGTTGATGTTTGTTTGTTTGTTTTAATATCATTACGAGCTCATGCATCTAAACATATAGAATGAGTTTCAATACATTGCAGTCATTTTTTCCTTTTCTTTTTCTTCTTAAGCTCACATGCATGACATTTTCCTTGGTGGTAGGAATAAAAGGCAGGGCTAGTGATTCATCTGTGACCAGATGCCAATGCCACTCCACAAACTAATCTAGGAGAAACCAAATTATGCTGGAAGTAACTCGGAGCCCTAATCAGGTTCTCTCCAAAATCCACTTATTCACAATAAGAGCCCGAGTTCCGTCCAGAAGCCCAGCTTACCACATGGACACTCAATGACATCTTTCAGCTGCAGTGGGTTCCGAAGCACAGCTGTAATTCTGCCTAATTAATAATGCAATGACAGAAATTTAGAAAAATATATGCACAATAGTTTAAATCTCCCAGAAAAAAAAATCACTCCGTTCTGTCTAAACTTTGCCTCGGGTGTTCCCTTCACCAATTCATGTGTGGAGCACAATGACCGGAAGCTGCAAATATTTTTCTTGAGGCGTGATTGAAGCATCAGAGAAATAATAGCTTTCAGTATTCATAGAGATTTTAAAACACTCAAACGAGGATACTTATTTTCCCATTTTCCTCTGCTATATGTAAATCAGAGATAATAAGCTTTAAGATGTTCAAAATAATGTAGCTTGGGGCTGTGCTAGAGATGGCATCTACCTTTAGGCAATCAATACCTGGATGAAAAATAAAGAGAAATGGAATAATGCAACTGCAATTCCCTTGTTTTGTGAACTTTCCCAAACGTGTCCCCTCTGCATTTATTATTTCTCTTGGCGATAAGAATCTAAGTTTAATGATCATAAGAAAGAGGTAGCCTGTCCTTTTAACATTGACACCAGCTACCATCTCTGGGTCCTCCATTGAAATGATGTGGAATATGCGGATGTTAATCTAAAACTTAAAAAGTTCAAAACCCTAAAGCAAGCAAACAAATGTAACTGAGAAGAAAGGGGAAAAAATGAACAAAAATGGCAACAAAAAACCAGCTCAAAGCTTTTCATCTCTTTTCAGGTTAGGTTTATGCTAGCCACAAGGGGGACCTCAAATCTTTCCAAGCACAAGGTAAGTGCAAGAGCTGTTTTCCTAGTAATTAATTTCCACAAATCAATATTACCTATTAATGTACATTACAGAGACAAGCTATCGACTTCTGACACTTTACACTCAAGTTAAAGAGAGAGTTTCTTATAAAAATTCTAGGTGCCCCGCAGTGATTGTAAGTCAAAACCAAAATGAGTTGCACCTGTGATTTCCTGTGTCTGCTCTAGCATAAAAATTTCCAACACTGCAAATTTCATCAAAGGTTAAAACTGAATTTGAAGCACTATGTATATAATGGAATACATTGACCTCCAATGGATTTTAAAGGCTATTCTGCCTCCTTCTGCCACATCACGCACCCCCAAAACAGCCATGGAGGCTGACACACAGAAGTTAAAATGCAGTGACCCTCTCTTGGGGCAGTGGGAAGTTGCTGGAGCCATTAGCTCTGGATGTTTTCAACTCACGCTGAGAGCTTGATGATGTTGATGGTGTTTACAGCCTGTACCACAAAAGGCACTTGGAAGAAAGAAGGGATTTTAATTTTCTGTTCAAGCTAGAAGATAGGGCAGAATAGTATAGTATATATAACAGATAGTGCTGCACACAGGCAGAATGGAAGGTTTCAGCAATTAAGGACAGGCTGGAAACGTAGCTTTCTCCAAAACTCCATGAGAAGAGAGAATACCACCTGTCACCCCCTACCACAGGGAAACTACGGGAACAGAACAGAAGCACTCCCAGAACACTCCATCAGGTTAGCTAGCTATCAAACTCACCTTGTACAAACCCAGAAAGGCCCTCTGAGCTTTGACATGAAATGACTCTATGCTGACTGCCTTTTCTCTAATGGTAAAATAATCCCAAAGAAAGGTAAGGATTGCTAACCGTTCTATTGTCACAGGGCAGGAGTGTTCCCGTGGCATTGCGGGGATGTGGTCTTTCTTTTAGACAGCTTGCTGTTCTGGACCTCAGCACCAGGAGGAGGGCTGAGGAAGATGAGGGACACCGGCTCGGGCAGTGCAATTGTCACTCCTGATCAGAGTCCCCATACATCATGCTCTCACGTTCACTCGTTTCTGAAATTAAGAATTAGCATAGAGTAAACTCCTGGTTCAGAAAGGTCAGTGTTCTGCCTCTGACTCAGGCACTCGGGAGAGGTGTTCTGGAAAATGAAGTTCTCTCTTATGAAACCCTACCCTGCTTGACACGTGCCCCCAGTACAAATGGAACCCAACCTTGCTGCAAACTGTGTGTGTTTAGCTTACATTTTTAGAGCTGGTGGCTCCCCAAGTTTAATTTTCCATTTGAATAGCAGTAGTCCCTCTTAATGTGCCTTAATCATTCTTTTTTGAGAATTTCAAAGGGCGCCTTCTAGGAAGCATCGTGTTTTTTTTCAGATCTAATCCAGGCTTCCGCTTCAATTTTTCCTCTTCGATACTCCGCAAAGTTACCTTTGTGCTTTCCCGCATTCATCCCATCTGCCCCATACACTTTTGCTCATTCGTGTACCCTTGGAATATTGCCCTTCTAGTGGGACAACCCTTGTTAAAGCATTCTGGCCACGACCTGGGATTTACGTTTAGTCTGGGGATTCTGTGCACAGACAAGAGCCCTCAGCTGGGTCCTGGCTCAGAGCCCTGCCCTGCCAGAAGGGCAGGTAGGACTGAGGCAGACCCTATGAAGGAGGGGGAATCGAGCATTGAGCAGGTAGAAACATCCAGATCCTTAACAAATCACGGGGCATTTTGGTTTTGGACAAAGCACATCTAGTCAAGTTTATATACGTATCTTTGAAATACATTTTCATCTGTGTGCTTAAAATAACTCAAATGAAGAGAAGGAATTTCCCACCTCTAAAAGGAAGCCAAATAAATGTTATAGGCTGCATGTCTGTGTCCCCCCAAAATTCAAATGTTGAAACCCTAACTCGTAATGGATGGTATTAGGACATGGGTCTCTTGGGAGGTGATTAGGTTCAGATGAGGTCTTAAGGGTGGAGCCTCACGTTGGGATTAGTGTTTTCACAAGACGAAAAAGAGACCAGATCTTACTCTCTCTGCCATGTGAGGAAACCAGAAGACAGCTGTCTGCAAACCAGAAAGAAGGTCCTCACCACACACAGAATCTGCTGGCACCCTGACCTTGAGCTTCCCAGACTCTAGAACTATGAGAAAGGCATTCCT
>NW_006793209.1:537733-561768 GCF_000442215.2 Lipotes vexillifer
AAAGCCATTCCTGTCGTTCCCAGTATGTGGTATCTTGTTATAACACCTGAATAGATTATGACAGCAAAGGTGGGTGTTTCAGAGAAAATACGGGAACCCTTTCTCCACCACCCTTCCTCTCTCATCTGGTTACAATAGTATGTGACCACCAGCTCTCTAAAGAAATTAAATGACTAAATAATCCGCTGAGATGAGGGAGGTTGGGAGTGAGGCTTTGGAGGACTAGTTTTTCTCAATTCACCAGACCAACTGCCAATCTTTACTAATCAACACAAAACCCATTATTGATCTCCCACCGAGAGGTGTTATGGGTTGAATTGTTTCCCCAAAAGACGCTGAAGTCTTAGCTCCCAGTACTTGTGAATGTGACTCATTTGGAAATTGGATCTTTGTAGAGAATCAGGTTAAGATGAGGTCATTAGGGTGGGCCCTAATCGAATATGACTGGTGTCCTTATACAGAGGAGAAATTTGGACACAGAGACAGAGTGAAGACACAAGAAGATGGCCATCTACAAGCCAAGGCATGTCTGAGACTACCAAAAGCTAGGAGAGAGGCATGGAATACCTTCTCCCTCGAAACCCTCAGAAGAACCAACCTTGCCTGCACCTTGCTGTGGACTTCTAGCCCCCAGAGG
The DNA here is from genome assembly GCF_000442215.2 of Lipotes vexillifer. Taxonomy (NCBI): domain Eukaryota; kingdom Metazoa; phylum Chordata; class Mammalia; order Artiodactyla; family Lipotidae; genus Lipotes; species Lipotes vexillifer. Next base: position 538,371 of record NW_006793209.1, read on the forward strand.
TGTGAGAGAATCAATTTCTGTTATTTAAGTTTTGTGGTACTTTAACCACAGCAGCCCTGGAAACTAATGCAAAGGGAGATACTTACTGGAGAAAGAGATGAACATAATGGTAGAGGAATTCTCCCTAGCTGCCTGCATTAATAAGACTAGTTTTTATCTATAAATATGAATGGAACATTAAGGATTATTAAACATTTGAGAAAAAATGAATAAACAGAATAACTGCCTAGAAGAAATCCACAATTTAAGAAACAAAAATATTACGACTATCCTGAGAAGTTACCATATCCATTAAATAAGAATAGGATAGTAGGAAACAAAACATGGAATTCTTAGAAATTAATGTATATTCATATATATGTTGGGCCTGAAAAAAATCAGTAGTCGGAATAAACCTGCCAGATATGATGGGGAGGGGAAGATGTGGAAAATATGAGAAATTCAGTTAAGACAGAAGGAGATGGATTCTCTAAGTCTAATGCCCATTTAGAAAAGATTCCCAATAGAGAGTAAAGAAAAACAAGAAATCACCGGGGAAAAATAGTAAAAGTAAAAATAGAATATTTCCCAAGCCTGAAAATACATGACTTTTCAAATTGAAAAAGCCTGTGAAATTCAAAGAGTGTGGATAAAATTTTAGAACTTTAAAGATAAAGACCAAAAAGCTTCCAGAGAGAAGGGACTTGAAAAGAGTTAAGATGGAATAAAAAGCAAATTGCCAACAATTTTTTGTTGCTGTTGTTGTTGTTCTTTCGCGGTACGCAGGCCTCTCACTGTTGTGGCCTCTCCCGTTGCGGAGCCCAGGCTCCGGACGCGCAGGCTCAGGGGCCATGGCTCACGGGGCCCAGCCGCTCCGCGGCACGTGGGATCTTCCCGGACCGGGGCACGAACCCGTGTCCCCTGCATCGGCAGGCGGACTCTCAACCACTGCGCCACCAGGGAAGCCCGCCAACAATTTTTAAAATCAGAACTCTGAAAGCTAGAAACATTGGATCAGTGACTTCAAACTCCTGTGGGAAAATGATTTTAAACCCTGAATTTTCTACCTAGTCAAATTATCAATTAAGTGTGGAATCAAAAATATTGATATGCTCAGAAAATTTACCTCCTCTGCATTTTCTGGCAAAAGAGAATTGTAGTCGAGAAAACATCCCAACATAAGTAAAAAGGAATCCATGAAAAAAGGGTGGGCTCTAAGACACTGGTATTAATGTCTGCAAGGGAAAGATTTACGAGGATGACAACTCAGATATCTCCAGGAGGAACTTATGTGAGAGAAAAGGGGTTCACTTTCAACAAATACCAGGATTCTTAAATTGAATATTTTGGATAACAATGATGAAAGAGGCATAGAATTCTTCTCTCCACAAGATAAAAGAAAGGCAATGAGCAATTCCAAGAGAAAAAAGCTGAAAGTTACAAACAGAGGTGAAGCAAACAAAATGTGCATGAATTTCCTCATCTTCCATAGTGGAGAGTCAAGACATCTCTGCGTGATGGAGAAATAGATAAGGCGTTTATTCCTTGAATACAAGTACTTGCTGAGCCCTACAAAGCAGAGGCAAGACTAGAAGCAGCACACTAGTAAACAGGCTGTGGTTCAGGGGTCTCATTCCTCATTGGACAGTGACAATATCCATGACAGAGTCTAGATGGAGTAGATCCTTCTCAAGATGGAACGTTGCAGGTTGATGCCTTTTACTACCCTTGCATTCAGCCCGAATTACATGACATGGGACAGACTCTCCTAATGCTGAATGTAGAGTTCGTACCATAGCCCTCTTCTGTATTTTTAACAACACTTATTTTTGCTTTTATTCCTTTTTATCAGATCCTGGAATGGCTGTGGGGCAGGTAAACCTGCACTTATGCTTCAATCTTCCTGGGAGTAAATTGCAAAATTTATCTTGAGACCCAACTAGCCTCAGAAGCAAGGAATTTATATATATAGCTGCTCTGCCAGACCAGAAATAAGATAAAAGAGCTGGCAGAGCTGATCTCACAGGTACTGAGATCAGAGAAGAGGGAAAGAAGGAATCAGGCGCCGCTATCACCTGAATCCTAAGAAGCTGATGACCCTATATCAGATTCCTTCAGGCTCAAATCTGCAGGAGCCACTGTCAACGTGGAACCTTCCAGCAAACCCTAAGTCAGATATCAAAGGTATGTCTCCAGTGTCCAACACCGATATCTCCCGGGTGTGTGTGTGTGTTCATTTTTAAATACAAAGGTAAGTCCTCATATTCAGAAGGAGAAAAGACACCATGATTGGTTGACAACCTTATAATGATCAGAGCTTCAGCTAATAGCTGGAGTAAGCAGTATCTCAAAGCTTAAAGCACGAAGTGGAAAGGTTAGCAAGCTAACAATTGTTAGCAGGAAAACCGCCCTTCGGTTTCAACAACCGCCCATTGTTTTCACGTGCTCTCGGGGAGGGAAAACAATGTCGAAAGGTTATCTAAAGGGTCAACTTCAGAATTCTTTTCAGGAGAAGGGAATTTGCTGAGCAACTTACCTGCATTGACCTGTGTTTTTATACAGCAGAAGCTCTGTGCTCAGCATGCAGGGGCTGGGGCCAGATAAAGTGAGGACTCGTAGAAGCTAACTTGAACTTGGAGTAAGGGGCAGTAGGAAGGAAAAAGAAGTTTCAAGAAAGAGAAAGACGGTGACAGGTCATGCGTCACGGTGGAGGCATGTGGGGAAATGTTAGCCAGCAGGAAGCTTCTGGAGGCACAGTGCTTGAAAGATTTGCAAAAGAGATGACTAATATTAACTTCTACATTTATTTGTGTGTGATTCTGTCTTGGAAGTCCTCTTTGCTACCCCGAACCATCAGTAAATTCTGCTATACTAACATCTTGCATGGGTGGTAGATTGGGGCAATCAAAGAAAAGAATGTTTGATCCGGGCCAGAGCTGGGATGCCACTGAATTCAGACTGTCTGCCAAAGGTGACCTTGAAAAAGAATGAAGTCCTCCCTCACAGGGCATAGAAAATCTGGAAAAGGATATGTGTCCCCTTGCCTGTCCCCCAGGCCCTGATTCCAACTCTAAGACCCCGGCCCATCTGGTCGACCCCAGCCTCACCCCAGTAGGTACATGCACTCTCTGGCCAAGACTCCTCCATTACCTAAGTCTGTTCTAAACATGTTCTTTCTGATAAAAATTGAATTTGTTAGCTTAGCTGTGACTTGGCCTTAAGACCCAGATATTCCTGGTTCTTTCATACCTCCATCTTGAATTTCAAGCCTCAATATTCTTTGTATTTTAAACAAGGTTTTCTTTTGGTGGTAAAAGACTAAATCACAAAGGTAGGTACAAATGTTATTCATTGTATGTGTTCAACTTTCTAATTTGTTTTTAATGAGGTCTCCTAGTCATATTTTTTGTTCATTAATTCATTCAACAGATACTTAGAAACCTACTGTGTTGCAGCCAGTGTATGTTCTATTCCATGAAGTAATTCCACCCTTTTTGTACACTGTAATAAATGTATTTGCTTCCTAATATAGAAAAAGTTGAATAATATTAAGCTTTCCTTTGATATCCTTTTTACAAATAACTTCATTTTTCCTGTTTACATAGAGCTCAAGACATTTATTGAACATTTTCCAAAGATTCTTTAACACTCCAGCCAAGTGGGAAAAAAAGAATTGCTATTCTGACTCAAAGATGCTTTAGGAAGAGGGCCCAAATTGTATCAGAAGTAGAAAAGCCCTTTAAAAATAGGACCATTTCTTCTGGGTCTCTGTGCCAAAGCAGCACAGTGCCGTCTCCTGATGAGGCCTTATCACTTCCTAGCTCACACACTGAATGGATATTTCCTTTGCAGCACGGAGGTCAGTAACAAAAATGGCTTTTCATTTCTGCTGTTGGTCTTACATGAGTAAAAATGTTCACTTTACTTCATTAACCAGGAAAAAGATTCACACTGTCTAGGAACCTGCTGCTCCTTCATATAGAGCATTGTTTTCTTATCGCTTGTCCTAAACAGACCCAAGGGAGTTGGGAGGTCTCTAGAGAATTTGGTTCTGGATGGTCCCTATTATTAGTACTTAGTGTACTGTGCACAGCACAGAGGCCTATAATTAAGCTGCAGGAGAACCTGAATTGTAATTTCTTCTTTGTGAGTAACACAAGTCATAGAAAAATTAACTAAGCTCTTCAGCTCTATTTGTTGTTGTTGTTTTGTTTTGCGTCTCATGGACCGTTTTTCGCTAGACAAAGGCAAAGCAGATTCTCTCACCCCATGACATACACCCAAGCTTTAAGTTGGGAGCAAATTCCCCAAATTCAGGGAAACTCAAGTTTTCCTTCTATTTCAATTTAATTACTAATGCATGTTTAACATTGTCCTACATTTGCTCATTAGACAGAATCCAAGTTTTGACACCATTTACTTGAACAAATTATTTAACCTCTCCAAGCGTTACTTTCCCTGTGTCCAAATGGTGATAAAAATAGTACCAACCACAGTGGTTGAGAGTCCGCCTGCCGACGCAGGGGACACAGGTTCGGGCTCCGGTCCGGGAAGATCCCACACGCCGCGGAGCGGCTGGGCCCGTGAGCCATGGCCGCTGAGCCTGCGCGTCCGGAGCCTGTGCTCCGCAGCGGGAGAGGCCGCAACAGTGAGAGGCCCGCGTACCGCAGGAAATAAATGAATAAATAAATAAAAAATAGTACCAACCTCTCAGGGCTTCCTGTGAGGATTTGGTGAGACACGATAGGAAGAAATCTCAGCGCGGTCGACCACACAGTAAAGCACTAAATAAAGATCAGCTACTCTCATCGTTCACAAAGTTTTATGACAATAATAATAATAAATGATAACAACCCAAACAAATACCTTTCATGGGGAGGGGTCCTTCCATTGTGCCTGGTGAGGGGAGGAGACTGGTCTGCTTCCTCCTTCTCTCTTTACCTGTTTGTCTCCCTTCCTCACGGAAGGAAGAATAAGGGATTTCTAATAATACTGGCTAGAGTCCAGAATGTGACGGAGCTACATCTTTTTGATAGGAAAGGCTACCAAACTGTCAAAGTAAGCCTCCGTGGTAAGACCACCTTGCACTTGCTTTTCTCGTGTTAAGGAGTCAGGATGCCTCCCTGGGTCATCCAGGTCTGTATCACTTTCTCCGAATCAGCCCTTGCCTGATTTCAGCCTTGTGGTGCACTGGATGCAGTCTCAGCCCTGGATGAAGAGGAACTTTGATTGTATTTGGCAGTTCTTCCTTGGTCAGGAACCCCAATGGTAGCAGTTTTGTATGCTGGTCATAATAGCATCACTACAGTACCAAGATCTCACTCCAAATCCCTTGGCCCAGGCACTGTGCCAAACTCTGTGGAAACATAGTCTCACTGAAGCTCCGTAATCCTTAGGGAGGCAGGTGTCATTGTATTCAACATTCAGAGGACCAAGCCAGGTCTAGAGAGGTTACAGCCCCTATCCCAGAGCTAATAAGTCTTGCAGCCGGCATGTAAATCCAGGTCTATCCGACTGCAAAGCCGGTGTCCGTAAGTCTTATATAGCTCTGTCCTGAATGTGCTAGGAATTATAATAAGTTCAGGGATACCAAGATAATGAAAACACAGCCCTCCCTTCATAGGACTCAAGGATCAATATTGTGTCCCTCCAAGTGAGGTCTGCAGATGTCCTGAACACAAGGCCTGAGCTATTTCTTAATACGCAGGCTCCTAACTCCCTTGTCTTAGACTATTAGGGCTGCTATAACAACAATAACAACAAAAACAACATAGACTTGGTGGCTTAAACAACAAGCATTTATTTCTCACAGTTTTGGAGGCTGGGAAGTCCAAGATCAAGGCGCTGGCAGCTTTGGTGTCTGGTGAGGACCCACTTGCTGGTTCATAGAGGGTCATCTTCTTGATGAGTCATCACATAGTAGAAGGGGTGAGAGAACTCTCTGGGGTCTCTCTTATGAAGGTACTAATCCCATCCATGAGTGTTCCACCCTCATGACCTACTCACCTCCCCAAGGCTCTACCCGTACCATTCCCATTCAAGATTAGGATTTCAACAAATGAACTTGGTGGGACTCAGGCATTTAGTCTGTAACACCCTTCCTCCCCTATTTATGCTGAATCAGAATCCTTCTGAGGCGGGCCTGAGAATTCTGCATTTTTTAATGTGTCTTCAGGTGATTCTTAAAGTAATTAAAAGTTGACAACTACTAGTTTCAAGTTTAAAAGTAAAAGACAAGACAGAATAAGGTATATTCTCAGGAAATCCTCCTAAAACATTAATCTATAACAGTACTCTTTTCACCAAACATGTCTTTCTAAAATCTTAGCCTGAATATTTTTCTGAGGTTGCTTAAATCCACCAAACATAATTCTTAGAAAGAATCATGTTAGCATTGGATTACAATAAACATTTTATTACTACACTTAACTTTAGAAAAAGAAGATGACATTATTATAGGGCTAAAAAGAAGCATTACTTAACTGTGATGAATGCAAAATCAGAGGTCCAAGAGCTCTTTCCTTGAGTCTAAAATATTAAGCCAATAGCTCAAATGGTTAGAGGTGAATCTATAAATTCTCCCCATATTAGCATGTATTTTGTTTTTTTTTCAGTATTTAAAAAATTTTTTTTAATTTATTTTATTTTTGGCTGCTTTGGGTCTTCGTCGCTGTACACTGGCTTTCTCTGGTTGTGGCAAGCGGGGGTTACCCTTATTTGAGGTGCGCGGGCTTCTCATTGTGGTAGCTTCTCTCGTTGTGGAGCTTGGGCTCTAGGCACACGGGCTTCAGTAGCTGTGGCATGCAGGCTCAGTAGTTGTGGCACGTGGGCTCAGCAGTTGTGGCTCGCGGGCTCTAGAGCGCAGGCTTCATAGTTGTGGTGCACGGGCTTAGGTGCTCTGTGGCATGTGGGATATTCCCAGACCAGGGATCGAACCCTTGTCCCCTGCATTGGCAGGCGGATTCTTAACCACTGCACCACCAGGGAAGCCCTAGCATGTATTTTGTTTTGTTCCTTTTTGTGACTTGAAGGAGAGTAATGCCACCAATTTAGGAAAACTTTTATCTACTCACATCTCATCTGTACCCTGCAGTAGTCAGACTGGGCTCCCTTCTTTAATTCCCATGGACCACTGCCTTCCTATGAATCATCAAATTAACTTCTCACATCTAGCCTCTATTCAAAACCAGTAATAGACTCCTGAAAGAAGTCCCCGCTTCTTACTCTGACATGCAAAATTCTCTGCAATCTGGGCTCTCTTTTCTTTATTTTAGAATCCACTTCTTTTCAAAATTAAGTTTTTTCAAAGAGGTAACCTACTTAAGATTCTACATTCCCATATCTATGCTTCCTCTTTTTCCTTTTCTCCTACAAGTGCTGAATCAGTAAGAATAGGCTGGGTTATCCATAGTAACAAAACAACCCCTAACTCTCAATGGCTCAAAACGACAAAGGCTTATTTTTTGCTTAGGTCGCACATCTGTTGTAAGTTAGCACGGGCTGGTCTCATCTGTCACACTACAGACTCAGGGGATGAAGCAGCCATTTTGGACATCGCTGGTTGCCATATCAGAGAATGAAGACAGCTCAGCAAGACTCAGACTGGCAATAAATGCTTTGACCTGGAAGAGACACATGTCACTTTCACTGTCCACTCATTCATCAGAAATAGCCATGGGGCCCCACCCGACAACAACAGAGTCAGGATGTACAATGCCACCAGTGGCTGAAATGGGAAAAAATAGTGGTATATAGCATTTATGAGAGTACTGGTTCAAATTCTATCAGTACTAAAGGCTAAGGTAAAAAATCTCTCCTCTATTGCTCTTCCCACAGAGCCCAGGGGGATGGCAGTGGTGTTTTTTCCCCTTCACTTTTAGAAACTTTATTTTTTGTTCCATTTATTTAGCGCTATCATATTTAAACATATTTTAAGTTATTATTTCACGCACACGTCTTATCTCCTCTGAGACCAGAAACTCTGTCATTTTGGAAATCATTCACCTGATCTACCACAGTTAAGAGCACATTAATAGATGTTTAGTAGCATATTGAGGCATTGATTACCTTTCCAAATTTCATTGAAAATACAGCATCTATCACACTGCACTTTGATTTTGTACCACTATACATTAGAGCTTTGAACTCCTTGTTTAACCAGTTTAATTTTTACGATAATCATTTCAAATACTATTTCCTTAGTTGTTTTATCAAGCAATTATATTTTATCAAACACTTATTAAGTATTTTTTGATGTTTTACACTGTATCCCAAACACATAGGATAGTGCCTGACAAATAATAATCACCCAATAAATATCTCATTGAATAATTCATCCTGTGTTCAAAATGACCCTATGAGAGGGCTTCTCTGGTGGAGCAGTGGTTGAGAGTCCGCCTGCCGATGCAGGGGACACACGTTCGTGCCCCGGTCCGGTCCGGGAAGATCCCACATGCTGCGGAGCTGCTGGGCCCGTGAGCCATGGCTGCTGAGCCTGCGCGTCCGGAGCCTGTGCTCCGCGGCGGGAGAGGCCACAACAGTGAGAGGCCCGCGTACCGAAAAAAAAAAAAAAAAAAAAAAATGACCCAATGAGAAACTACCCTCATTTTACAGATGAAGTCTGGCAGATAATGCAGGATAGTATTCTGATACAAAATAAAATTTTCGAGCTTTGTTCTTGATGGCAATCGAGAGAAGCCATCTTAGCTAAGTTAGGCAGAAAAGGCATTTTTGGGGGGGTGGTAAAGGATAGCTTGTAGAGTTGATGAACTGGTTAAATAATGGGTTGGGAAAGGAGAAGCAGGATTTAAGAGCAGCAAGCCCCAATGGCACTTCCACAGCAAGAAGTCTGTTGAGGAAGCCGTCCTGGTGGCCCTCCCACTGGCCCCTGGCTCCAGTACTGCGTGACTTGACACTCTGCTGTAACCCTCTGTCCGTCTTCCACTCACCTTGAACCTGTGAGCCACTTCCTCAAGAACTGAGGGGCTGGTACAAGCCTGGTGGAGCCTTTGTACATGTTTGTACCATAGATGCTCAATTATGCAAGACGGGGCCCTACCTCTCTGCCATCTTGGGAGAGATAAGGACAGCAGCAAACAAACCAAAATGGAAAATTTCCAATGAGTTATGTGGGGTTAATTAGACCCCATGAGCCGATTGGCATTTCTGATCTCAAATCAAAAAACTACAATCATCACACTACTATATATAAAATAGATAAACAACAAGGACCTACTGTATAGCATAGGAAACTATATTCAATATCCTATAATAACCTATAATGAAAAAGAATCTGAAAAAGAGTATATATATTCTGTGCGTGTGTGTATATATATATATATATATATATATATATATATATATACATATATACACACAACATATATATATATATGTATAACTTCCCATATAGATAGATAGATCTATATATATATATCTGATTCACTTTGCTGTACACCTGAAACTAACACAACATTGTAAATCAACAACAATAAGAAATAATAAAAAACTATGACAAACCCTTGTATCAGACATGAGAGTGCAGAAAGTGTTTCCACATAAATGATCCCTTAGGGGTAGGGAGAACTGCTGTTCTCGTTTCACAGTGGGAAAACCGAGACATCTTAGGTTGCCTGACTAGAACAACAGCACAGTAAGTTAGTGGAGGCTGAGCCTAAGCTTATGTCCTCCTCTACCCAGACACTGTGTTCATTTTACCACATAAGACTATACTTCAATCTATACTGGAATTCAGGGAAGATAAAATGTTTATTTATAAGAGATAGAACCAAATGTTCTTTAGTGAGAACACTGCTCCCAAATTCCTTCATGTAACGGCACATGTAGAAAATGACCAGCCCTCTGGGATAAATGGATGAGGCGGCTCAGAGATGACTCCAGTGAAATCCAGACCCTATCAGGCTCCACAGAAAGCCGAGGGCATCAATATTTTAGATTATACAATGTGGGAAGCTCTGATTCATAAGATAGCTACATGAAAACAATTGTAGAAAGCATTTTCTAACCCAGGTACCTGGCAGTATAACATTAAGTGATACCGCCCATGACCAGGGATAATCCTCCAAACACTGGTTTCATATCTACTATGGGCAAAACTGAGTGGTCAGGGCAGAGAAGACAGGTTCACACACAGGAAGAGCTCAGATTTTCAAAGGAAGCAGAAAATTTCTGTGCAGTGTGGAGTGGCCACAAGTCAAGGAATGCTGGCAGCCACCAGGAGCTGGAAGAGGCAAGGAATAGATTCTCCCCTAGGGCCTCTAGAAGGAGCATGGCCCTGCCAACACCCTGATTTTGGCCCAGGGACACTGATTTCAGACTTCTGCCCTCTAGATCTGCCAGAGAATTAGGCAAGCTAATTAGGAGCAGAGGTAGACTTTGAACCGAGATATTCAGATCCAGAACCCTTGCTCTTACACTTTATGACATTCCTTCTGCAGGGAAGTCCATGTAAGAGGGGATCTAATAGGCAGTTGTATCAGGTGAAGATACAGATTTGGCAAATATCAGCTTAGAAGAAGTGTGGACATTCTAGAATCTGTCCAAAGCTAAGAATATATGAAACTCACCTGCAATTAAATAGTCAACATTAACCTGATTCATAGTTATCTTATCCTATGTGTACATCAACCCACTCAATTAAGACTACACTTCACAGTCTGACAACCAGGAAGACTGAAGGTGCAGTGGGTGCTTTACTGGCACTGATTATTTTTTTGGTAAAGATTTCATAATATTTACTTTAATATGTTTTCTCCTAAACTGAGATTGTGTGCCCGTAAGCTGACTAAATCCTAATATTCTCTTCAATTTCAGCTGAAATGCCATTTCCTCAGGAAAGTCTTCTCTCACCTGCTCCCACAATAATGCAAACACCTGTTAAGGATGCTCCCAGTTTGTGCACCACAAATCTATCTGATCACAGTTCTACTGGGCTTTATTTTAATCATTTATTTAGTTATCAGTATCTGTTAGTAGACTGTACGCTCAGTGATGAGAAAGGCTGGATCATTTTGTTTCCATGATGCCTCTAATACCTGCACATCTCAATAAAATTTCTATGAGTGCATGAATACACGAATTGATTGAACTTTGATTATTCATTATTCTAGGACTTGGAAAAATTTCAAAGTTGTTTAATGAGGTACGTTCTGGTTCCACCCACGGATATTCTCTGGGGGAATTTACAGTGACCTATTTGCTTATGTGTCTGTGTTGGTCTCTACCACATTTATAAGATGGAATCAATCCCACCTCTAGTGATGGGTGGGATTTAACAAGTGTTATAGATATCTACTATTCCAGGTGCTTGTCAGGGAGCATATTTTAAAAAGCTTGAAATAGAATTTGTGGAACATTGCTTTGATGCTAGAACTATTCATGCTTCTAGGTACCCTAAAATATATCCTTGGGTTAGACAAAAGCGTTAGAGCCCTGTGTACCTGGAGCAAAGGTGTATAGTTTTCTTATAGAACTTGTTTAACAAACTTGCACTTGGATAACTGTAGCACTGTAGCAACTTTATAGCTTTTCTAATGCTATCGAACTCATTTAGATTCACCAGGAGAATGTATTTGAGGAAACTGGTCACTACAGTTCATTGTGACTGCTTGTTGGTGACTCAAGTTCCATACTCTATTTCCTTTGGAAAATCTGTTTATTTTTATCATATCATCAAGTCTTGGTTTCCTTACCTGAAAGATGAGGACAATAGTAGTATCTACCTCAGAGAGTTTGGGACAAGATAAAATGGGGTAACACCAACAAAATGCTAACTTAGCCCAGTACTGGGTGCGTGGTAAGCAATTAATAAGTATTGTCATCATCATCATTGCCGTCATCCTGGTCACCATCATCATCACACTACTTTCTTGGCATCTATGATTGGAAAGCACCAACTCAACCAAGTGAAATTTACTTCATGGACAAAATAACCTTAACTTCATTCTTCCAGTCCTACTTTTCCCTTGAACTACTTTTTCATTTACATATTCCTGAGTGCATTTTTGTTCATACTCTTAGATGCTGGCTTACGATCTCTGTGGAACAAAGTGAGTTATTAGTACATACAGACGTACACATAGTGGTTTTCAAAGGGCAATGATGTACCACAGAGAGGTGAAATGACTTGATTCAAAGTAGCAAAACAGGAAGAAGTCCTGTGTTCCAAACCTTAGCTTTAGGCCTTTTTTGGCTAGAAGGACACAAGTTTCCCTATGGCTGAATTTCCACGCAATCCCTTCAAAGAGTTTGATGTGTTTTTTGCCACATTCCAGGCTACTTATTGTTGAAATGAGAGCTTTCCCTCTTATTTGGTGCAGAAACTGCATAGAGAAGGACCCTGAGAGAACGGATCACAATAGCTGGAAAGGAAGAAAGGATTCCTGGAGTGTTGTGTACTGCCTAGGTAACCTAACTATCAACTAGTGAACTGATATAAGCAGGGATTTTAATATTATTAACATGAATCCAGCCAGACACAGAGCCCTTGCGGATTTATGGCTATGTGCATGTGATGAGCATAAGTTTATAAATACATTTGTAATCCCCAAGCTCTACCTTTCAATACTGAAAGCATCGTCCACTTCCCTCTTGATACCACGCGGCCTTGGAAGCCGCATAAAGGACATTGGGGGCTGCCACCTGCCCTAAGTTTCTTTACAGAGATTGACTTTGTTCTGACCACTTCAGCTGCGTATCTGTCCTCCCTCCACCACTATCACTCCCATCTCTGGCCTTTATGCTTGTATCTTCTCCATGTGGATTTGGTAACTTGACTCCAAAGTATTTGCCTTGGCACAGAGAACCAGAAACCCCATGTGGAACGCTGACACAAGCAACTGCTCTGCTGCCCAGCCTTCAAGTTTATAAGCGCACATCTTGGCCTTCAAGTTTATAATCCCAGGTTCCCAGGATTTTCCAGTAAGCATGTCCAGCCTCCTGCAGAGTCAGAGGGAGAGATGGTCCTAGATGTGTTTCCTTGAGATAAACTGCAGCTTTTTGAAGGCGGGGCCCACTTCACTCCCACAGTCTGTAGGTTCTGCAGAGCAGGAATCTTGTTAAAATACCTTTTTTTTTTTTTTAGTACGTTCTGCCCCCCACAAAGCCATTTAGGGTTATATTCCACATGACCTGGAAGTGTTTATTTAAGCAGATCATAGGCTAGACACAAAATCACAATTTCCCACTCCTGTTGTCAAAGGCTCCAGATACTAGAATTACACTCCACCTACCAACACACACAAAACTTCTTGTCTATCCACTCTCAACTGTAAACAAATAAACAAATTCTGGCAAGAGTTCAAATTTGAATATAGGCTGTATGCCAGAAAATACTGAGTTCCAATCTTGGTTTTAACTCAGAGTCTCTTTTTGGTCTTAAAAGAGAAAAACAAAACAAAACACATTTTCTCATCAATTTGTGCAAAGTCATTCTCACCTGCCCCTCCCGGCACAGTGAGGATTAATGACTTCTATTTCCTAACAATACCCCAGACCCTCGCCCTGGTAGTAAGTTAGGGATATGGACCCATTAACTGCAAATGTTGCTCTAGTGGCCTTAAAGGATTAACGCACCTCCCAAAGCCCTTAACTCACTGGGACAAATGTGGCTCAATGAGTTAATGGGCTAATTAGTTAATTGTCAACTCTGCAAAGATGAGAAGTATTGTTATTTTGCACTTTATTAAATTCTCAAGGATTAACAAGTACGGGTGGGGGGGTGGGGGGGGACACGTTAAGAGGACTTGAAAGAGGCTGGATGATCTGACACACCACAAATTCTTGTCCAGCCTCTACTGGGGGAGGGAGGGGACAACGCCTTTAATTGTATCCCATGGGTATATAACCCAGAGTGGCCGCAAAGAGATTGGAATCCATCAAATAAAACTCCTGTTGATGTGAGAATGCCTCTCCTAAAGTAAAATGAAGCATCAGGGTAGTAGAATAATTGTAAGCTTCTATGCTGTTGAGTGAGAGAGACATTATGTAGTCTCTCATAATGTCTCATAATGTAGACATTATGTAGTAGAATAAAGAATAAAGTGAGGCAAGGTTTGGCCTGCAGCATAACTGGGTATGCAGAATGGCAAGGTACTTTATAGGGAGGCTTTTTCATGCCACTTGAAAATATGGTTTACTTTAGAGCCAAAGAAAAGAGCATGGGGAAAGTATTTGAAAATGTGAATATTCTCTAAATAAGAATGAGGTGAGACCAGCACAGGGCATCTGAGTCACAGATACTATTAACAAGGGAAAGTCACTGGAAGACGTTCAAATGGTTAGTTATGACCAGAGACTATATAGCTCAGGTGACTTGTTTCTAAGGAGAAAACTTTAAAATTGCATGAGCCTCTGGATGATTTGGGAATGTGTTCAATCCTTTTGCATACCAGTACATTTTGAAAAATTGGAAGTCCTACACATAACAGTCACAGACCAAATGATGGATAATTAAGCATTCCTGGTACCATGGGAAGCATGTTTTATTTAAGGCTCTTGCCAAAAAAGTAGCTCGTTAGACGTTTGGAACAAAAGTATGTACAAAGAACAGCTGAAAATTTCTTCTTATCAAAGTGAAGTTTTGTTCAAAGGGAAAAAGGCTTCAAAAATGGAACATACACAAACACAAATGTGCAGTCACAGGTACTGTGCCTGAAACACTCCTTGAGAGATGGAGTAGGTTGTCTGTGCAATAGCCATCTTCCCTCTTTCATGATGCCCAAGTCCTGATCTTCTGGTTTGCAATCCAGTCCTCTTACCCATGAATCAGGTAGATTTAGATAAGTCTAAGGCATTAGTGATGGTTCCACTGCTACAAAGGTGGGCAGTTTATAGGTAGACATGTAGCCAGTTTTGTCAACAAGATGTGAGAAGATATATACTGGAGAGCTTCTGAAAGTTTTCCTTCATAACAAATTTCGTAGGTAAAAATGATCTCCTTTCCTACTGCTGGCTGGTGTTGTATGTTGGTGTGATTCTGTAACTATTTCAGCCATCTTGCAGTTATAAGAAAAAAACAGCCTTTAGACGAAACCAACACAGAGAACAGCAAAACAGAGAGCTGGAGGAGCTTGGAAGCTCCTTTTGAGCTTCTGATCTCACTGTGACATAAGTAATAAGTGCATTGAGATGATAAGTTCCATTCTTTATTCCAGTTAACCTTTCTCTGTAGCTTACAGCCAAAGGCACTCTACAAATCCAAAAGAAAGTGTCACCTCCTGTCCCCAGATTCCTGTTTGCTCTAGAAAGGCTAAATGTAACATTGTACACGTATTGAGAGTACCAGCAATAGAGTCAGACACAGGGATGGATCCTGACTCTGCCAGTGACTGTATGAACTTGGATAAGTCACTTAAACTCTCTACACCTCAAGTTTCTGTCAATGAAACGATGTTGAAGAGCACTTGGAAAGATTATGTAAGAGAAGGCCTGCAAAGTGTACTCAGGAAATAATAACCAACATACCAACACACATACATTCTAAAGGTAACTCTGATGGCTGTTTTCAAAGAGGAAACATATCAAGTGAGAAAATAAACACCATTCAAGCAGCAGGATTAAATAAAACTAGAAAGGCATATGGGATTATCAGACGGCATCTGAGTATAGGACTTAAAGCCTGTTTTTCTGACACCTCGTGCAAAAGATGAAGCACAAAAATATTTGTATTTTTTTCTGATCTCTTAGGAACCTAGAATCTGAGGGGATGATCCCTTAGGAACATGGGGTCTGAGAGGTACTCAGTGTTTTAGGGCTTTGAGATTGTCAGAGAAGGATCACACAATGAGGCTGAGATGGAGTAGCCAGTGATATAAGTAGGGCAAAAAAAATTGAGCATACTGATGCAGAAGCCAAGAGAAGACAGTGTTCCTAAAAGATGGAGTGGACAACAGTGTGGAATGCGGCTAAGACACCAAGTACAGTAAGAATACGGAAGGGAACATAGGGATTTCCAAGGAGGAAGATGATGAAAAGATGAGTGGAGTGGATTGAGGAATCCATGAGGGTTGAGAGTTTGGAGACAATGACCATACATACCTTTTGTATCATATTAGGGCAGGATAAAAAGAAATAAGGCAGTAACTGCAGGCCACCAAAGGTGTTTTTCCTTTCTTTCTTTTAGGGTGAGAGATGCTAGGACATGCCTGTATGCTGACGCGAATGATGCACTAAAGGGGAGAAACTGACAGAGCCAAGAGAAGAGGGGTGATCACAAGAATAAAGTTCTTAAGGAAAGATAATGATGAAAAATCTGGCCTTAAGTAGGAGCTGGGAAACTTTATACGTTACAATGAGGTAGGAGGTATGATGTGTGCAGATTTGGTGGATTTGGGAAGATTTCCATCTGTTGGCTTCTATCTTAGACAATGGACAACAGGATATAAAAGTCAAAAGATAAAGAACTTCCCAGAAACAGAAAAGTGTTACACATTTACCTTGTTCTGCATTTCAAAGTTTTGACCTTAGGTTAAAATTCAGAATTCGGAGAAAGAGGAGAATTCGCCTCTAACTGGAGACCACTCTACTGATTCAGACGCTGAGCTGCTTGGATGAAGAGCTTCTTTGGAGTAGGTACAGTACAAATGCTTTGGGACAGGGTAGTCATGCATTTAACAGGAAAACTATTTCTCTGACTGCTGTCCAACTACTTGGTGGCAGCACAAAGTAGTAGAAAGAAAACAATTTGGGGTCAGAAGAAATGAGGGGCACTCCCAGCGTTAAATCTAATCTGAATAATATTGGGCCAGTGTTTTACCTTCTCTGCACTTCAGTTTCTCTAACTACATAGAAAATTATTATGATGATAATTTGCCTCTGACGGATTTGATATGAAAATAAAATTATATGAAAATAATACCAAGAATGTCCCTAATAGTAATAGGGACTATTACTTATTGAGAACCTACTATGATGCAGTAATTCTAAACTCTGCTCTCTCTATATATACCGTTACAGACTGAATCCTGTCCCCCGCAAATTCATTTGTTAACAACCTAATGCCCAGTGTCTCAGAATGTGACTGTATTTGGACTTCAGGCCTTTACGGAGGTGATTAAGTTAAGATAAGGCTGTTAGGGTGGACCCTAATCCAATCTGTCCATTCTGACTGGTGTTCTCATAAGAAGAGAAAATTGGACACACAGAGAGATGCCAGGCGTGCACACGCACAGAGAAAAAAGCCATGTGAAGACACAGTGAGAAGGCGGTCATCTGCAAGCCAAGGAGAGAGGCCTCAGGGGAAACCCATTCTGCGGACAACTTGACCTTGAACTTCCACCCTCCACAGCTGTGAGAAAATAAATTTCTGTTTAAGCCACCTAGTCTGCGGTATTTTGTTATAGCAGCCCTAGCAAACTAATACATAGTATAGATAGATAGACAGATAGATATAGATATATTTATAATCTCTTAGCCTCACCTTAACTCTACAAGGTAGGCATTATTATTCTCATGTTATAAATGAAGACACTGAATATCCTATGATAAACCATAATGGAAAAGAATATGAAAAAGAATGTTTATATATGTATAACTGAATCACTTTGCTGTACAGCAGAAATTAACACAACATTGTAAACCAGCTATACTTCAATAAAATTTTTAAAAATTGGTGATGAAAAGGAATTAACACAAAATTGTAAATCAACTATACATCAATAAAATAAGTTAAAAAAATAAACGAAGACACTGAGATTTAGAGAGATTAAGTGACTTCCTCAAGGTCACATATGAAGGTAATTTCTTACAAAGTGCATATTGACTATAGGATCCCTCTTAAAGGTAATTATAAAAACTGAAGCCATAGAAACAGAAATTTAAAAAAAAAAGACTTTTTCTCTGTTTCCCATAACCACTCTCTTAGATTCCTGGCTTATATGCTATGATTTCATAGCTTTTTTTCCGTCGTTATTTTCAGAGGTCCAACTCCACTACCTCTTCAAGGTTATTAGAATTTTTAAACATCCTTCTTATTGCACCTTTTATTGGCCCCTTGCTGCAATTCTATCACTCAAACTCAATCAACCAGATTGTTAATTCCCTCGGCCTTTGTTCCCATCTCAGCTGGATCACTCCAGGGGATTGCAGCTTGCCAGTTCTGAAATGAGGTGCTTAGATCAGAACTCTGAGCTGGACCCCATTTTCTGGGACAGCGTTGCAATCAGATGGCGCCTATGTCAGTGCAGCCTGGGACCTTGTAGCTTGGCCAAACATCTGTGCTCTCTGCTCTCCCCTGCAGCATTTTACTCCCATTAAAAGTGGAGCTTCAAATCTCCCTTGTGCATCCAGGCCTGGGCACTGGGTGACTTCCAGTTAAAGGGTCAATAAATATAATTAAAAGGCTCATCCAACTGGATCTCATGCTCTGAATATCTTCCCTTGGAGGGCCAACTCTCTCCCTCTCATAAATGGATTTTTCAAAAACTGGAGGGCTGTGAAATGTTGCAGATGTCCTCAGCCTACGGAGTTGCATGGCTTTGTGTCTGGCAAGTTGTCTTTGGGGTCCTCAGACTCATAAGAACACATCCGTATGTGCAGAAAGTTAACAGACAGTGTTCACTGCATTATTGCCTGTCCAATGGTCCCCTGATGAAGAAATGGTCACCCACTCAGATCTCCTCATAGACAGACAAGTAATAATGCCATGACCCATCAGGAACTATCAGTGAGACAATAATGGTCACAGCCAGTTTCTTGAGCAACTAATGTATGACAGAGCATTTCTTTGTATTCTGATATACCTTAGTCCTATTCCTTGCCATAACCAGGCAAGCTGTCAATTATTACTTCTCTCTCATTAATAAGGAGACCAGGGGGAATTCCCCCCTGGTGGTCCAGTGGTAAAGAATCCACCTTCCAATGCAAGGGAGGGGGGTTCGATCCCTGGTCACGGAACTAAGGTACCACATGCCACGGGGCAACTAAGCCCACATGCCACAACTACAGAGCCCACGCGCCCTGGAGAGAGAAAACCTGCACGCCACAACTAGAGAGAAGCCCGCACACCACAACGAAGAGCCCGCATGCCTCAACGAAGATCCTGCGAGCTGCAACTAAGACCCGACGCGGCCAAAAATAAATAAAATAAATAAATAAATAAGTAAATCTTAAAAAAAAAAAATAAGGAGACCAAAGCTTGGTGAATGTAAGTAATGTATCCAAGGCCTCATAATTATGTGTCTGAGATGGTCTCTCCATCTCCAAAGCTCATGTCTTTTCACTCTATTAAACTTTCTCTCAGCCAATCATCACTGACACTCCCCAAATATGAGTTTTCTTTAAAAAGTTACCCTTTGAAAATTCATTACGTTGAATGGTGCTTTCTTATACCAACTGTCTGAGCTGCTCTCCTGTTTTAGAAGTCTAAATGTTCAGTGATCCTTTGAATTATTGGTTTATTGCCATATCATTCAAAAGAAATGACAGCATGGTTCATTTAAAAAATTTCTTTTGCGTCTGAGGTTTTGCCAAGATCTGTTTATTGCTGTCATGTGGAAAAGGAAAATACGATGAGGCTTGAGATGTTCAGATGTGAAGTTTTCCTTTCCCCATTCAAATAAGGGCCAGCAACAAATCAAAAGGCGAGGTTTCATTTTCAGTGATTGACTTAGACAAACTAAAGGCGGAATAAATGTCAGATGAATTAGATGTGGTGACTGCTGCTTAAAATATGTGAATCTTGATACTTTTGAAAGGTAACAGACAGATTGGAAATAGATCTTCTATCAATACTAATGATGACATCAAGGAGCATAATGACAGTAATTTGGGTTTGTGTTGCTTTTTCCTTTGCACCATCTCAAAGCTGTCAACAGATGTATCAGGAAGCAAAGACCACAACTGGCCATGTGGAGTGAACACCACTGGGCTGGATTACTATGCCTCATCTCCAACAAACGACAGCCCCTCTAGGATGTGCGGCTCCTTGCCATTTGATGGAGATTGCAAAGGAGAATTCAATCAGATATTTGTTGCTATGGGGATAAGAGTTAGGAAATGAGCTTTTCAATGAAAACGCATCTCCCAACATAAAACCCTCCCTTTTAGATATGATTCTCTTTGGGTTGTCTGGGGGCCAAGCTGAAAATAATTTGCAAAAAAGTCAGAAACTTGAATAAGTAAGAGCATAATCTTTAGAAATATTTTTTATACTTACATTTCTATTGCATTTTTTAAAACTTTGTATTTTATATTGGAGTATAGTTGATTACTAATGTTGTGATAGTTTCAGGTGTACAGCAAAGTGATTCAGTTATACGTACACATGTATCTATTCTTTTTCAAATTCTTTTCCCATTTAGGTTGTTATATAATATTGGGCAGAGTTCCCTGTGCTATACAGTAGGTCCTTGTTGGTTATCCATTCTAAATATAGCAGTGCGTACCTGTCAATCCCAAACTCCCTAACTATCCCTTCCCCCCACTCTTCCCCCACGTAACCATAAGTTCGTTGCATTTTTGTTTGAAGAATGTAAGGCAGATATTAATGAATGAGGAACAGAATCATCGTTTATACAATTTTGATAGCTTAGCAGTCAAGATAATGAGATTGGGATTCAAAGAGACTAGCTTAAAATCCTGCTTCTGCCACGTGTTAGTTATGTGGCCTTAGAGAATTTCCTTAACGCCTTTTGCCTTTAGTCTTCTCAACTATGTGAGGGAAACAATGTTTTACTTATAGAGCTGGTGGAAGACTTAAGAGCCAGAATGAATATCAAGCATATTTCAAGTACCTGGCACAAAGATATTAAAAATAGCAGATTTTAATATTAAAGTTGATTATTAATATCATTATAGTACTGTGATGACAAGACTGGGTAATAATGTCATCAGTTAGTTAAAAAGGTAGGTTTATAATATGCACTTCCAAAGCTAAGAAAGAGGATGAAAAAGAGTGAAGGGTTTGAGAGATAATAAAAGGACCTGGGCTTGAATGACTTCGCTATAAATAGATTTCTTTGGAGGGTAGGCTATTTTAAAAGAAACTAAGCTGCACATTTTTAAAAACCACATAGTAGGGTACTAAGGTGGAAATCACAGAAGAAAATCAATATGCTTTGCCAAAAATATAAATAAGAAAATTCATCAGCTGGAAGAAGCATTGCTACAATGTGCATGTTGCTTCCATCTGAAAGAAAAATGCCAGAAAGAAACTTAATATTCATGACTGACACATTTTCTTTGTACTGTCAGTCAGCTGGAACCAAAATACACAGCTGGTTAGAAAGCCCATCTCTACCTCATGTTTCATCTGATGACCTTATACATCAAATCAAGAATTGTGGGCTGAAACAACACTCTTCATTCTCATTTATTTTTTTCAGAGGATGGTACAGTGACCAAAATCTGCCACAATGTAGCCTGTTTCCTTTCTTCACCTTTCAAGATCTTATGAGAAATCAACACCAGAATTCAAAAATAGATGTCCACTTAATAAACCTCTAAAATAAGTGAGAAAAAAATACACACTTGGTCAAATATCATCTTCACAGGCAAAGTAATTTGTCAAATAGAAGATTCATTTTTGTTTTCAGAGCACTGAAGTTATGTAGTGATATCTTAAATGCATTTTTTGGGGAAACTTGGCCATAAATATTCAGGGAATCTACATGTTGGAAAGATCCTCATTGTTAAAATACGTCTATTTTTTTTTTTTTTTTTTGCGGTACACGGGCCTCTCACTGTTGTGGCCTCTCCCGTTGCGGAGCACAGGCTCCGGACGCGCAGGCTCAGCGGCCATGGCTCACGGGCTCAGCTGCTCCGCAGCATGTGGGATCCTCCCGGACCGGGGCACGAACCCGTGTCCCCTGCATCGGCAGGCGGACTCTCAACCACTGCGCCACCAGGGAAGCCCCGTCTATTTTTTATAGACTGTAAATTTCTGGCATCAAATTCAGCCTTTTATTACACAATTTCCTGGATCTGTAATCTGCATGGAGTATTTATCAGAGAACTTTGCACAAAGTACAAATAACTCATTTACCAAATTATATAAGTTCGGGGCTATACATTTTCACATTGAAAGGGAGTATCAAAAGTTTTACTGTTTAATCTGTCATCAGGGATGGAAGGAAGCAAATTGACACATAAAGGATGACACTGAAGCATCTGGTCTCCTCAGAAGAAAATCATTGCCATTTGTCTGAGTGGAAGATGTCATAACTGCAAAAGCAGTAGAAACAAAAGTAGTCCGCTAAATGCACACCTGAATCTTCCCCCAGAATTCCATTCTTTCTTAGCATGTCATTGTAACCAATCAATAAGAAGATATTTGGGTGATGATGAAAAACTAAAATACATTATTATCTTTAAACAATATTTTAGGTGGGAGGTAATTCTTAGAACCATAATAATATCCTTATTCCCTTTCCAGGGATTACTTAGCATAGAAGTCCCAGAGCACTGTAGTGGAAATAAATTCCTAGCACTCTGGCCTTCGGAGAACTGACTGCAGATTTATATATATTTTTGCTTGCTATGGTATGGAGCAGACTGTAAGATCCCAAGATGACAGAGTGTGGTTGTGATTCTGCGGTCCGAGAGATTTAGTCATCAAATGTGCATTGTCTAATGATGGTTGTTTAAATGATCAAGGCACACACTGTAATTCTCATGCCCATATGCCGGAAGGATGCATGAGGTAAAAGTCCAGTGAATTCCCCTTTGACATAATGGGATGCAGGGAAATACCATGTTACCACTGGCAGGCTCACAACCCACCAACTCTCCTTTGCTAATGTCTGGGCTGTTTTGTATTTCACAGGTGATTGCTGCTTATTGTCTGTCTCCCAACTACCATGTTTGCTCATCATCACATGGAGCAATTTCGGACCTTGGCTAAGTCCACCCTAGAATAATGGTTCTGTTTAGGGAAGCCTAGCTTCTGTGGCCAGCAACAAATACCCAGGAGTTTCCAGGGAAGCAGTGATAACAGATGCTGGAATGATGAGGAGAGCCCCCCCAATCAGAAACCAGCCCCCACTTCTACGCCCTGTCAGTCCTCACCATCCATCGGGAAGTGGTGATTAGAACCCTGCTGTGCGCAGCTGCACTTCTCAGTACAGCCTGTTGGAGGGTGGGTACAGAGAGGGCACCTCATCACCACGAATTTCAGAGTGTAAGGTAAAGAATAATGTAAAATGAATCCTTTCAGCTAAAGGTCAGGCGAGGCACAAACTCACTTACTTCTCAGGACTAAGCAATGTGCTTTATTTCCCTCCATCCCTCTCATGTAGAAGGCATGGACCACACGTGATGGAAGAGAAGCGACGCTTGGCCATCGCAGTAAACTGGTGTGGTGCCAGGAGGGAAGGAATACTTGATGATTAGAGAAGTATTGATGACTGCAAGTGTTTTCCAGCCATAAACCATCTAGGCAGGTGTCTTTTTTTTTTTTTTTTTT
>NW_006793209.1:562319-564172 GCF_000442215.2 Lipotes vexillifer
ACAGGCTCCGGACGCGCAGGCTCAGCGGCCATGGCTCACGGGCCCAGCCGCTCCGCGGCATGTGGGATCCTCCCGGACCGGGGCACGAACCCGTGTCCCCTGCATCGGCAGGCGGACTCTCAACCACTGCGCCACCAGGGAAGCCCTAGGCAGGTGTCTTTTAACTAAGATTAATAAACATATGTCACCAGCAAATTTCTCATTACAAGACGCATGATAATGGAGAATCAAAATTTTCAAGTTGCCAAGCTGCCACAGAGTAAAATCTCTCCAGATAAACAAAGCCGTGCCAGCTCGAATAGGAAAAACTGTCTTTCTGCACCTGGAATATTTTATGCCCAAGGTAAATAGTCCCCTTTCTTTCTGGAAATTGAACTTGGACCAGAGGTCTCTCTGTTCAGGCCAAAACACAGGTTATAAAATTTCCTCTCAACTGGCAGTCTGTGCTCATACGGACCAAGGCAACATCCTGGCCTCTAAGTTAATGCCTGAAGCCAAGTAAGGGACTATTTTAGAGCCTGTCATCGAAATTGGTAGCCAGGGGGCTGGGCAGAGCAACAATTTCACAGGACAACTACACAAAATGTGAAGATGATGGTGACAGGTGTAGGAAACGTTCCATGGAACACCAGATGGGAACACAAGTGGCCAACTCAAAATTTAGTTTCTCTCAGAATGTCAAAATGGGCCAGGGCTGTGAGTTTTCAGGGAGCCATCTGAGCCATGGTTTGTGTTACAGACTCAGAATCAAAGTGTATTTCCATTCTACAGCTCATGTGTGTAAATCTATCAGTGAACATTAGTTTGAATCTTGCTGTGAAACTCTGGGCAAACTCTTTTCAGAGAGGTATTTAAGGGCTTTGAAAACAGAGTATCTAAGCTCCTTATCCACAAAAGATAATTTTGCATTCTTCCACTTCCTTGAACTTGTAGTGGAATGGCAATCCATTTTTCACTTGAGACTCAGGGTAATGTGTATATAATATATAGTATAATATATTATGTAATATATAATAATATTAATATATTATATATTCACATGTATATATGTATATAAAAATCTGTATACATATACATGTACATATATAAATGCAATATATGTTACCATATACATGGTGAAGTATATATGTGTATACTATTTATGTATAAAATATATACATAGAGAAATAATAACCATATTATTTTGTCTATAAAACTATTTTGTTGATGAGAAGTAGACAGGCAAACCCTTAACAAAAACTTACGGGAAGTCATCCTTAATTTAAAAGTTATCTTGTTATTTTTCCAGATTACACACGTTATTGCTTTTTATAGCCTGGCATAGTTATGGCAACTAAATTTCACTGCATGCATCCAGTCTGATGGCTTGCTATGGCTGCCTGGACCCCCTGTGTTGAGAAGGATTCTGAAGCTGCATCTGTGCTCAAGAAGACAAGGGATAATCAATAAATAATATCTGCTCTGGCAGATGGTGAGTACATAACATATACTTGTCATGATTCACTCCGTACCTACCAGGTGCTTGTTAAATGTTTATTATTGATAATAAAGAATGGAACGTTAGCATGCAAGATGCCAAAACACCAAAGGTCAGAAGTGAGAGGATGGTGAAAATCAGCACAGCAAGGAGAAGCTTCCTCATGAAATAGAGGTTCATCAAGGTTCAATAACTTGAAGAAACGGACTGCTGCCTGAGGAAGTCATCTTCCAATGTAAAAAGAATCTATTTCACATTGCAAAACGTGAGGACCTGGTACTAGAAACAGTTACCAGGAGCTAAATGCAGAAGCTTCCTCAGAACTGCATCTAATATCAGTGGGGATAGCAGGGAGGAAAAGACCTTTAAAAACACT
>NW_006793209.1:564247-570273 GCF_000442215.2 Lipotes vexillifer
TGAATAACAAAACAGTTCAGGTAGTCAAAATGTATATGTTCTTTTGTAATATTACAGAAATGTGTTTAAGGGGAGGAAATCGTACATTCAAGGGAAAGTTAGATAATCATTTATCAGAATTTTGTGAGGGAATTAATTCATGAGATAGCCCAAGTCACTCTGAATCAAGGTGGGGGCACCAGAACCACCTGTGGAGACAGCTATCGAGCCATATTATACGAACCTCAATGTCTGGGACCCAGGAATATGTGTTTTATGATGTCCTCAAGAGATTCTGACACATCCTAAATTTGGTAGAAAATAAACTTACAGATTTAAGAAGTTCATAAATCCCAAACAACATAAACTCAAAGAATCCATACCCAGACACATCAAAATCAAACTGCTGAAAACTAAAGGCAAAGCAACCAGGGAAAAGTGTTGTACTATATACAGAGGAAGAATGATTCAAATGGCTATGAGTTTCTCATCAGAAACCAAGGAGGCCAGGGGGCAGTGCATTGTTTATTTAATATTTAAAGGAAAGAACCGTCAACTTAGAATTCTACATCCAGCAAAATTATGCTTGAGGAATAAAGGGGAAATGAAGACATTCTCAGAAGGAAAACTAAGAGACTCCATCGGCAGCAGCAGACCTGCTCCAAAAGACAAAAGTTCTTCAAAAGAAAGAGAAATGATATCGGTGGGAAACGTGGAACTTCAGGAATGAAGAAAAACAGAAATGGTAGATATTTGGTTGATATGGTAGACTATTATTTTCTCGTATTAGTCTTTAAATATGATTGATGGTTGAAGGCAAAATTTATAATATTGTCTGGGCCTTCAAGGTATAGAGATTATGACTACAATGCAATGAATGATGATGATAACATAAAGGGAGAAAAACTAAAGGACTCCTTTAGGTAAAGTTTCCACATTCCACCAGAAGTGATAAAATATTAATTATAACTAGACCACAAAAAGGGAAGTATGTACATTGCAATCTCTAGCCAAGCACTAAGCATCAATGCAAATAGAAATATTAAAAAATTCAATAGATAAACTAAAATGGAATAAGAAAAAATTCAAACAATCTAGAAGAAGGCAAGACTACGGGGAAAGAGAAGAATGTAAAACCAAGGGAACAAATGAACCAAAGCAAATAATAAAAACGGCAGACGTAAATCTGAGCATATCAATAATTACGTCAAATGTAAACAGTTCATGCAGCAATTAAAAGTGAAAGATTCTCAGAATGGCCAAAAACAAAAGACTGAATTCTATGCTGTGTCTAAAACGACCTACTTTAAATATTACCAGGGATAAAGAAGGAATTACAAAATGATGTGTGGGTCAATTCATCAAAAATATATAACAATCTTCAGGGTGTATGCACCCAACAGTAGAACTTCAAAAATCATGAAGCAAAAAAACCTGATAGAGCTGAAAGGAAAAACGGACAATCCACAATTAAACTCTTTTGAATAGAACTGAACAACATCATCAGCCAATGGATCTAAGTGACATTTAAAGAACACTCCAAAAAGAGCAGGAAAAACATATGTGAAAACTACAAAAGGCTGATGAAAGAAATCAAAGAACTAATAATTGACCTGACATACCATGTTCACAGATTAGATGATTCAATATAGTTAAGATACAAATTCTCCTCAAATTGATCTACGTATTTAATGCAATTCCAATCAAAATCCCAGGAGGATGTCTTACAGATATAAGCAGGCTGATTCTAAAATTTAAATGGAAAGGCAAAATAGTATAACCAAAACAATTTGGAAAAAGATTAATGTTGGAGGGATCACACTATTGGATTTTAAGACATTATAAAGCTATATTAATCGAAACTGTAATTTTGGCAAAGGGATAGACATATAGATCAACGGAACAGAAAAGAGCCCGGAAATAGACCCATACAAGTATACTAAACTGAATTTTGACAAAGCTACAAAAGCGTTTCAAAGGAGGAAGAAAAGTGTTTTCAACAAATGGTGCTGGAGCAATTGGATACCTACAGGCAAAAAAAGAAACTTGACCTCAACCTGACTCCTTATACAAAAATTAAAAATGGATCATCAACCTAAACATAAATGTAAAGCTAGAAATTTATAGGAGAAAACATAGGTGAAAACCTTTCTGATGTTGGGTTAGGTAAAGAGTTCTCAGATAAAATACCGAAAGCATGATCCATAAGAGAAAATTGGAAAACATCAAAACTGAAAAATTTTGACAGCACAAACAACACTGCCAAGAGAAAGAATGGACAAGCTACAATCTGGGAGAAAATATTTTCAAATTACATGCCATAAAAAGAACTTGATTACAAAATATATAAAGAACTCTTACAATGCAATAATAAGACACAGAACTCAATTTTTAAAATGGGCAAAAATATTTGAACAGGCATTTCTGTGAAGAAGGTATATACAGATGAAAATAAGCATATGAAAAGATTCCCAACATTATTACCCATTGAGGAAATGCAAGTTAAAACCAAATGAGATACCACTACACACCTGGTAGAATGGCTAAAATAAATTAGTATAAATAAATATGTATGTACATACATTGACACATAAATGATAAAGCCAAGAGCTTTAAGAATGAGGAACCACTGTAATTCTCATGCACTGATGGTGAGAATGAAAACTGGTACAGCCACTCTGGGAAACACTTTGGCAGTTTCTTAAGCTAAACATGCATTTTCTACTCTTGTGGTAAGAATGACCTGACCCAGCCATCCTACTGCTGGGTATTTATGCCAGAGAAAGAAAAAACTTAACTTCACACAGAAGACTGCGCACCATGTTTATAGCTGCTCAATCTATAATTGTCAGAAAATTGGAGACAACCCAAATGTCATCAACAGGTGAAGAGATAAACTGTGTTACAGTCATACAATGGAATATTACTCATTAACAACACAGAACAATCAATACATACAACAAATTGAATGGCTCTCCATGGAGTTATGCTAAGTGAATAAAAGCCCATCTTAAAAGGTTACACATTGTATGATTCCATTTATGACATTCTGAAAAGACAAAACTCTAGTGATGGGGAACAGATGAGTAGTTATCAGTGGTTGAAGTTGGGGAGGATTTAACTGAAAAAGAGCGCCATGAGGATATTTTCATTCTGTGCCCTAGCTGTAGAGATTGTTTCAAGAATCTACACATGTGCTAAAACTCACAGAATTGCACATCTAAACAAAGTTAATTTTACTATATGTAAATTTAAAAAATAAAAAAATTAGAAGTCTCTTTTGATCATATGTTAAATGTTCCTGTTTGTAACGTTTTCATGCAAGTGTGTGTGTTTTGCCTGTGTGTGTAACTCTATTTATCTACGTACCCACCAACTGGAGTTCCTTTCAGTCTAATGGAAGTAACACATGCTTTAGGGGCAAATCTGACTTTAAATTCTTGCCCCCAAACTTTATCCATATATATACTGAGCACCTACTGTATGCCAGGTATGTGTTAGGTTCTTGGAATTGAAGGATAAATAAAACAGAGGTTTAGGTATCAAGGCACTTACAGTCTTGTGGGGGAAACAAACAGTAAACAGAAAAACACTAGAATAGGTAATTCAAGATGATTATAGACTGTGGTGAGTGCTACCCAGAAAATAAACAGGGTGATGAGCTGCAGCAGAATGAAGGAGGGGCTGAGGGGACATTTGAGGTCTGAAGGATGACAATGAACCGCCCACGGAAAGGGCTAGGAGAAGAGGCACTGCTGCTGCAGGGAACAGCAAGGCTAAGGGAGCAGAGGTAGGAAAGGGCTGGTGCATTCTGGGAACAACAAAGATGCTGATGGGGCTGGAGTGTTGTGAGGGGAAAAGAAAGAGGTGAACTAGCCACATCACAGAGGCTCGTAAGCCATGAAGTCTGGTTGATTTGAAGAGCAATGGGAAGCCACTGGGTTTTGTTGGTGTTTTTGTCTTTTTTTAAGCAAGGGAGTGGCCATGGTCTTCTTTATGTTATCAGTGTGACCTTTGGAAAGTTCTTTTAACTTTGCATCTCAGTCTCTACATATGCTAGGTGGCGATCATCACACACCGAGCAAAATTTTTGCGAGAATTACACATATTGGTGTCAAGAATTGTGCGGGTTATACTAGGTGCTCAATAAAATTTGAGTTTCTCTTCTTCCATTGTGTGTGTGTGTGTCCTTTTATTGCTTTTGTTTGTGTGAACCTCTCAGTTCTGTCTCTTTTTTCTGCCGCTCCATCTTTTGCTTATTCTGTCTGACCTCCAGCCCAAGCACAGCCAAAGCCTCTGGCTTCTGCTGTCACTGCCCACTTGCGAGAGTGGGCTGGGAGACAGGCAGCTTTGATTCTGTGTGGTTGAACCATACGAAATGGCTATTTGGTAGATCACAACTGATTAAATTGGGGTGAGCCAATTTCACATGATTCAGCTTCGTAGCACACTTAAATGTGACCATCACCGTTCCGAGGTGTTTCTTCATCTGCTACAAATTAGATGAGTTTTCTTTTTTTTGCGTTATGCGGGCCTCTCACTGTTGTGGCCTCTCCTGTTGCGGAGCACAGGCTCCAGACGCGCAGGCTTAGCAGCCATGGCTCACCGGCCCAGCCGCTCCGCGGAATGTGGAATCTTCCCGGACCGGGGCACGAACCCGTGTCCCCTGCATCGGCAGGCGGACTCTCAACCACTGCGCCACCAGGGAAGCCCTCAAATTAGATGATTTTTGAGACCCATTATTGTCCTAAATTCTGTGGTTCTAATCAAGCCCATGTTCATCAAAGACATACCCTATCAGGAGCCTCAGAGGCCAGATGGCATGGGTCAATCTACTTGAAGTGTTGAAGGAAAGAAGCTGTCAACCAAGAATCCTGTATTTAGCCAAATTGTCCTTCAAAAATGAGGGAGAAATTAAGACATTCCCAGTTAATAGAGAGTTGAGAGAGTTCTTCACCACCAGAACTGCCTGCAGCGGGGAGTCCTTCAGGCTGGGGTGAGGGACCCTGCGCAGTAACTCAAAGCCTTATGAAGAAATAAAGATCTCTGGTAAAAGTAGATAGGCGGGCGATTAGAAAAGCTAGTACGATTGTAACTTTGGTTTGTAGCTCCACTTTCTGGTTTCTGTTTGATTTAAGAGACTAATATGTAATTAAAAACAACAACAACAACAACAAAAAGACATACCCTTTCTCACTAGTATAAGTGAGCATCCTTCTCTCTGGCTCACTATCTTGGTGACCAACAGATTGCTGGGTTCCCTTTACAGTCAAAACATTAATATACAAAAGAGTTTTCCCAAGCACTGCCTTATGTATCAGAAGTGTTCAATCCTTGTCATCTTTTTATTAGGCAAACTTCATGGTTTCATTGCACGAAACATTATCGCCATCACTTCCTTGAGGATGACCCTGATAGAAGGTACAATAAAATTAGAAAATCAAGACTAATACAGTCAGTTGATAAGTCCTAGTTTGCATGTTCTGTTTGAGGCACCCAATTTATAATTCCTTGAGGATGATACGTAACATCTGTAAAATGCGTTTTGTACGATGCTTCTTAAGCTCATTTTCGTTTGAAATAGGAATCCATTCTCTACTGCTTTTGAAACAAAGCCAAGTCATTTTATCTGTCCACAAGCAGGAATAGCATTATGACCCTTACCTGAACACTGTCCTACAAGACGATGTGTGTGCCACATATTAGATTTCAGCATAGGACATTTTATCCAGCACTCTGCC
This sequence comes from Lipotes vexillifer, assembly GCF_000442215.2. NCBI lineage: Eukaryota > Metazoa > Chordata > Mammalia > Artiodactyla > Lipotidae > Lipotes > Lipotes vexillifer. The sequence goes on from NW_006793209.1 coordinate 569,968, forward strand.
TCTCCCTTGACAAAAATAAATAGATAAACATTTAAAAGTTACAAATCCTACAAGCTCATTTCCTGAAAAGCAGATTGCAACTCCTTCCCTTTTCTGCCCTTCTTTGCTGCATCTGCTGACTCCGCGTTTTGAAGCACTGGCTCTCACCAGACTGGTCAGTTACGCAGGTCATGTTAATTTCCGTAAGGGATTTCATTCCCACCTTTAATCTTTCCCCAGATCCTCATGAGGAGATAAAGCAGATATTGATACAAATAAACATGCAACTTATTTATTCCTATCAGATCTCCTCTCTTCTCAGCAGGA
>NW_006793209.1:570462-579152 GCF_000442215.2 Lipotes vexillifer
CAGCAGGAAGTGAATTTCAGCCTCAGTCTCCAATCTCCCAATAGTGATGAATCAAAAGGCTACAGCCAGAGGAATTTGAAAATATCAAGATGAAGAGAGGCCTTCAGGGTCTGGCTCTCCTCGGCTCGCCTTTTCTACTGACTCCTTCTTCGGGGTGTTGTCATTAAGATCCTTGGTAAGTGCTGAGAAGCACCGTGGTGGGAGTTTCTGAAGATCAATGATGTACCACGTGTGATGGTTTTAAGGCACCCTCTTCTCGACCCAATCAATAACAGCTCTGATGCGATCCCGTGATGCAAAGTTCTTACACACATTGCTGCCAGGTTCCTCCTAATCACATCTCATGTTCCTATTCAAGAGTTCCTACTGCTGAGAACTGCATTGCTCATCTCCCAGTAAAAGGAATTGGTTTATACTCGCTCAAATTGCCCGACAAAACTTCATTGGTTCCATCCTGTCCATAAATCAAGGTATTGATGCCTAAGCCTCTGGAAGACTTTTTTTTTCCCTTCACAAGAGAGAAGAAATACCTTTATTTTTCTAATACCCCATAGTTGTGGGTGGCGGTGGTGGAATTTACAATTTCTTAATAGAAAAAGACAAAACTATTTTGAATTTCAAACTCAGAGACAGAAAGGGAGACAGGTGGAAAATATCAGAGATTGCTACAGCCTGCAGAACCCTAAAATTGGATAAAAAATGAAAAATTCAGCCAGCCTTCTTGATGTTTAGCTGGTAGGCTATCAACGCCCTAATGGGACAAGAAGTAAAGAAAGCAGAGTCATGACCCAGTAAGGGGACAAATAGCCAAGTTCGGGAGTACAAAGACCAGCTAAAGCTGTTGATGCCCAAGGAATGGTCCCAACACAAAGCCTTCCTGCACTAAGTGTAAGGGCTCGTTCAGTGCCATATATTCTGTTTTTATATTCTGGGGGTCATATCCATGTATCCACCTAAGACTCTTAATTCCTGAGACTCTTTGTTCCTTCAGTAAATAATATGCTCCATTTCATTTGATCACATGGTTTGAAATAACTTACTCAACTTGTGAATTATTTCAGGTCTGGGGCCTCTGCCTATTGTTACAGACCAGAATTCCTGGCCTCTCAGAGTTCATCTTTCCTGCCATAGACAGTATCTGCCCATTACTTCTCTCCCTTCCTAATAGGGACCCAGAAATTCCAGCTTGAGTTATTTGGAGGGCTTCTCCTCTCTCTACTTAAAAATGACTGATTTTAAATGAACGTCAGACAAGCCTGTTTAAAGAAGCCTCTCAAATTCTAAAATTCCCTTTGTATGTTCACCATTTTAAAGCTGGCTTATGGCCACTTAGCGGTTCACTGCCACACATCCATGTGCAAGGAAAGACACGAAAGCTGAATAGGAACAAAGAAAATTCATTCTATCTGGCAATGATGTGACATGTTCATGGCAACCATTTTGGAGACTCTGGAGAAAACTGGCAATCCTTAACTCTGGGATAATTTTACTGTCTTCAGTTTCCTAAATAATTCAATGGCCTTCTTTGCCTGACCATTAACATATATAACCCGTGGGAACTGGGGGCAGCATCAGAGCTAGATGGGTAAATTGATTATATTCTCTGAAGAGAAGCATCAGACTCTGGGAAAAAAAAGAAAGAGTAGCTGAGACAAGCTTGAAATTTCATAATCAATATGGATGCTAATATATCACAAAATATTTCTATGCATTTTCCTAATAGATTTCTAAGTTACCCACAACTATTCCTGTTTCACAGGAAACATGTTTATTAAGGCTAAGTGGCTATTGGACATGAGATAATTATTTGGGAATGTATTTATGAAAATAAGATTACTTTTTCAGGGTTTTAGTCCGTGATTTTTCCTGCAAGCTTTGACAACTAACTAACAATAAGGCCAATAACAACCAGCAATAACATATTTGTCATTCCACTATAATAGCTAAGTGGAAGCAATTTTAGCCAAACAGGATCATCTCTTGCAAACAAGATCTGGATTCACAAGAAGTGAAAAAAGGGTTCATGTTTTCCATAATAATGGAAAAGAGATTATTTTTGAGGCCCAAAGACAACATAAGTTGTTTTGAATTGGGCTTCATCTCATTATTGATATATTTTCATTTGTTGAACTGCAGCAGAGTTATGATCTGCCCTGGTTTCCTGTTGAGAGTTTTATCTTTCAATTTTTACAGTACATGCTTTTTCAAAAGAGTAAACTTCCAGAGCCATTTATTTAAGAAGATACAGCTACTGAATTTCAAGATCACTGAGCAACTGTCATGAATACACTACAGCTTTTCCTGAGAACAAAGCTTTGTCCTTGGCTCTTCACCTCTGATAGTATTTTAAAAAAAACTTGGCTCCAGGCTGCTGTGTAGAGTTGGGCAGGTTGTTCACTGCACAAGAGCATCTAGCCAAGGGGTAAGCGGACTGAAATTCAGCCCAGGCTCTGCTTGTTCAGCCGTGTGCCCTGGCATTGGGCTGCCTCCACTTGGAAGAAGGAGGGTCTTTTACTAATTTTCACAGAGGCATTTACATGCTAGTGGAGGCCCTTATTCAGCCTGGCAGCTGACATCGAATAGGAAAACTCCAACATGTTAAGATTAATTTTTGCTCTGCAAAGGGCAGAAGGGAGGGTCTCCACAAGCAAGATGGAGGAATCAGAGATATGGAAGGAAGAATTCCTCAGAGTCAGAAAGATATAGTTATCTGCCTCTGGATAAGTCAAAATTAACTCCTTCTAGCCTCAGTTTCCTCATCAGTCAATTAGGTGTAACAATGTATACGTGGCAAGGTAAAGTATACCATATAGTGGCTGCTACTTAATAGGCCTGCCTTGCTTGGTGGTAGCTGTTGCCACTGCTACTGTTTTATTGTGCTATGATTAATATCTCTTCCTTCCCCCTACTCTTAGGAAGATTTTCTCTCCACCAGGATCAGCTCATTCATACTTAACGTGTGCAACAAGGAATAACCAAGAGGCAAGGACACAGCTCAGCTCTACTCTGTCTTCTGCCTGCCCCCCACATATAAGGGGTAGGCAGAGCCTTTAACTTTGCTTCAGAAGCCAGGATGTGCTGCAGGGGAGCTGACTTATTCTCATCCTGGACTAGCATTCTTAGCAGAGGGCCGAGAGCAGTCTATGAATCCTATAATTATAGGAAACATCTGAGGGTCCGTGAGTCCTAGCAAGTCTCTGCTGAGTGAGTCTGTAGCATTCACTCAATTCTGAAAGTGCCTTCAACACGAAGTTTAAGGAGCTCTAGACTAAGGAAAGAGAGAGGGAAGGAATTAAGGAAGATTACTTCTCCCTTTCTACAGGAAATAAGAGTTCTTCTCTGGAATGAATGTGTCAAGAACTGCCTTGTCCAGCTCTTTTTATCTCTATTTATCTCTTTCTATAAGACTTGGGCTGTCCAACTGAAGGCTGCTGGTTCTTACTAATGCAGGACAATCACTCCTAACTTGAGCTGAAGCAAATACTTGGCATAGTATCAAGGGTCTATCCTCTTGCTTTCTATGGATGCTGTCAGTCTCTCTGCAGGGATCCTTAATCCCAACTATCCACCTTCTCTTGCCAGCTTCTTAGTTCTTGATGCCTACTTCTGTTTTCTTTCGGTATTCCATTCTCCCCAGTTCTAACTTTCACAGTTCCAGATCTGAGTCCCGCCTTAGGGATTGAGTTCCATGCCTGCCGCTGAGACGAATCTCGCCCATGCTTGCCTTCTACCTGCTCTGCTTTTTGATCTCCTGGTCCTAGTTCCCTGTCCTAGTGTCCTGTTCTACTCACGCTGATAGAATCAAGCACAGACTTTTAAAATTAATCATGTTATTTAGCAATACATTCCAATAACTGCATTTCCACTCTGGGATTGAACAAAAGGTCGCTGAGGTCTGCAATTTATGATTCATCTTGGCTTCCTTCCAGACCCTCAACTTGAATCACAATCTTGGTGAGCCAGACAAGAAGGATTCATATTCCCCTGCAAAAAGCAGTGTAAGTAATATCAGAAGTTTTAATAAAGCAAATATACCTGCTTGATCTTGGGGCAAGTCCAAAAGTCAAAGAGCCATGAGCTATCTCACCTGTGTTCATTGATCTGACCCCATGTTTACTCTTGCACGGTGTGTGGCCCACTCCACAACTTTGTATTTTCATCTACTCTCTTTTTGCATCCTGTATTTTCAACAACTATCACATCCATTCACACGTGGATGTACTGTTAGCTCCTCCATACTCAAAAGGTCCAAACCCTCAATCCACTGTTTTCCCCCCAAATGACCTCCAAACTCAGATGCATTTTTAACACTATAGTCATAATGATCTTTCCAACATGCAGCTCTGATGTAGTTGTTGGCTACCTTAGAAAGTTCCATTAACATCCCATTCCCATAGAACAAATTCCCATAGGAGACTATAGTCTACATGAGGGGGAAGGACCATATGCTTTAGCCAACATTACAATAACTTGGAAGGGATGCTCTTCTAACTGAATGTTCATTCTGCACCCACTTATAAACGCTGATATACCTACATAACTTGACCTGTATAACTTGGTGCTCCTGATGCTATGCCTGACTCAGTGAAGATGCTTAATAAATATTGTTTTATTTCCTCATACCTGTTCTCTTAGGACAAGAAATATTTAACTCTAATATTTCTCCCTAATAATGTTTATTATAAACATATTTATATTACAATATTCTGAGTATTTGATGAGTATTTGATGACCATGGCCCAACAACCAGATGGCTTTTTTGTTCTGGCGTCCATTTTCTTACTCTGTCCAACATAACATGGCTCTTTTTGTTCTTCTTTAACTGGATGTGCTTAAGAGTATAGAACAGTGCTGCAATCTACCATCCATGTTCCTGGTATGCACTGAAATTAGGCATATCACAAACTCTATTAAAATAAGGTAAACCTTTACCTCTGGAAGGTAAATTGGGGATTGGCAGGGAACCAGCAACTGGTAGTCTCAGTAGCACCAATTCTGACGCCCTTGTTGAGTTTCACGTCCCCCTTGGGTCTCGCCCACCTTGGTCAGTATAGGCTGTGCCAACATCTTGGCCGCAAATGTGTGCTATTGTCCATATAAACGCTGTCCTATGCATGAACCCAAATACCTTCCCTCATTATCCCTTAGCAAAGCTGGAACACCGTGGAATAAAAAAAGAAAAAAACAGACTTCACCAAATACGAAAGCAGAACACAAAAGCAACAAAGAAAGAATAAGAAGTGTAAACTCGGTCATGAGTATACCATATAGATTTGTAATATTTCATAGCTAGTATTTCACTGTCACTATCCATTGCTCATGCTTGTTAGAACTAGAAGCTCGGGGAAGACGGTCTCCTTGCAAAACACTATATATATTTAGTATCTCCTGGTAGTCTTCCTTCAAGTTGATGCCTGATCAGTTGAGGATTTTTTCTGTCAGAATGTGATTATGAGTATCAAAAGCAGGCATGCCAAGATCTTCTCTAACTGCCTGGGAGAGAATGGAACGCCTGCTGTGTAACAGGACATAGCTGCCAAAATCTTGGAAGGCTTGGCACCTTGATAGAGGAAACAATGAACATTTGTTTACTGCAACCTTCCTGAAATGTACATATGCTCTCTCAACTGGGGGCTGGAATGATTAGGCTTCTCCTCTTGTAACCCCTCAGCCATTTGTGATCTGCTTATGTTATAGCTCTATGAATAGTTGAGCCATTACATCATTAGAATGCTTATTGAGATTTCCTGAATTATTTCAAAAGATGACTTGCTTTCGATATATCATCAAATTTGCTGATCCAGCAAAAGTCGTCCTGCCAATGGATTAATTAATTACCTACTATAGCACTACCCTCCTTTCAGAGACAATAACTGTTGAAACATGTGTAGCCTCATCAAGACTACTTTTCATACGGTGCCCTAAACACCCCAAAAGTCCCCTAAAGGATGACCACAGACCTCAGATCCCAATTCAAGCTTGATAAAAGTTAGTACTGTTTCAAACTCTTCTATCGACTTCTCACAATTACTACCCAATAATTAATCAATCCATAATTTAATACCAATCTATTGAGTACTCACAGTGCCATAAAATCTACTATTTTTTTCCTCAACATCTCCTTCTATTTCATCCCCACCAAGAAATTCAAGTGTGCTTTGTTTTGCATCACAGTTTTCTATATATTGTGGCAAACAAATTTTTGCCTTACAAAACCACTATTCATATGATATATAACATTCAATTAAGAATCACTTGGTTCTTTAAGGCAGGCATGTACATAAAACATGAAAGTGTTAGGTCTCACTTATATTTGCCTAAGTTTCTGGTCATTTAAAAAATAAGAACATGTCTGCATTAAAGTTACACTCAAGAGAAATTATTGGAGAAGTGCTAAATGGTAAAAATCACAACCAGCATCCATTTTCAATTCAGCTCATCCACGGGAGCTCCAGTCTGGTGTCTATAAATAACTGAACTGCATTGGGCAAGGAAGCCAATATTTAGAGCCAATAGCTGTTCTGGATAATTTATTATTCTGTACAGTAAATGGCTGGCCCATAATTCACAAGCTGAGAGTTAATGAGAATATCTGTCCCTAATACCCATAAGAAAGATAAGGACTGGTATAATGCGGTTTATCCAGGACTTCTGAGCCTTTCAAGGGCAGAAATGAAAGCCTCTGACAGCAAAATGCAACAAGAAATATTGCACTAACCTACATCCTTCCTGTTTTTCCATCAAACCAATCCATGTGTACATGCATTAAGGAGTAATTCATTCTGAATAACTCTTCCCAAATAACTTGATCCCTTTTAATCACTGGTATAATTAACTTAATGATGTAATTGTGTAGCTCTAAATAAGAAAGGGGTAGAATAGAGATAGTAATTTATTTCTTCCTCATAACTCAGCTAGCAAAGCTAGAATATATATATATATACACACACACATATATATACACATACATATATATAATACATATTATATACATTTAAAACTATATATAAAATACATATATTCTATATATATATTCATTCAAAACTATCTATCTATCTAATCTACATGGAGGTATATAGGGGTGAGAAACAAATTAAACAGGGAAAAAGTCCCCCAAATGAGTAACTGTTTATCAGTATAAGTGCTTTTATTACAAACCTTTAGAAAGTAAATATATGCTGGGGGTTTCATCAGAGTGGTAATAAATATTAATAATTACCAATTGGCTAGAGGTGTTAAATAAAATGGCCCTGCTAAAGCAATGTGTCAGTAATGCTGTGTTCCTAGGAAACACAGAATGGAGGTCTGCATTCATGGCTTCTCCTCTGTTTGGGGTTTTAAAGTCAGGGATGTGCTCAACGGTCTATCCTAATGGCCTTCTAACTCTTTCAGCTATTTCCTTGAAGGTAGTTGAAATGTAAAGAAGATGTGTTACCACTCTATCCTGAAATGAACCTACCAAATCCCCTGCCTTAAATAAAAGCAGATTGTGTGTGTGTGTTTGCATGTGTTGTCTTAGGTACTAACAGTAAGGGGCTCTCAGTGTGGGCCCTTTGGCCAGGATCAGTGCTCCCCCAAGTGGCTCATGGGCCAGGAGTATCAGTATCACCTCAGAAATTGTTCGAGCTGAAAATTCTCAGGCCCCTCCCACGGCCGACCTATTACATTTCTGGAGCAGAGTCCAGGAATCTGTGTTTACAAGCTCTGCAGGTGATGGGTTCGCTCACTAGAGTTTCTGAAGTATTGGTCTAGAATTTTCCTGTGCTGTGAATAAAGTGGGTATAAGCAAGCAGATCTGAGAGACTAAATAATGGCATTGCTGGCATTTTAGATTTTATATAAATGGCTCATAGGATCAATGGCATTGCTTGTACATTCACTGAAGAGTGTGGATGTTGCTTTTTATGAAGGGCATGTTTCTGGGATCCAAAGAAGTCGTATTAAAAATCTTTTTTCCCCCACCTGTATTGTGGCTTACGTAGCAGGAAAGAATCCATTTTATTCTGAGTTTAAACATGCTTCAGTCAGAATAGAAGAAATGGCGTTTGAGTATTTATGTTAAAATTCTAGCCCCTTGAACAACTGTGTCTGAGGAGAAATGAAGGAAAAGCTAGAGAAGAATGCAAAACCGACATAGCTGGAATGCGGGATCATTTGCTAAGAAAGTCTTGCGTATGTGTCAAATGTTCTGCTTGCAGAAAGCAGGCCCCGAGTCACTGCTGGCAATTACTTTGTTACGTGGTCAACTAGCTGAGGGAGTGACGCTAAGCATCTCTCTCTTTCATAGACAGTGTTCATTCCTCTTTCCCCTTAATCTATTGCCTCTAAGGCAGTTAAGGGTGGTGTCTGTATGCTGAGCCAGTGTGACCCACCTTCCAAGCATAAGCGAGGTAAACAAAGAGAGGAGAAAGCTGCCGCTAGTGATTGGAAAAATGATGAAAGCATTCTCCTTCCCAGGCCCTCAGAAAGACTGTGAGTCTCTAAGGCTCTACTGTGCCCTCCTGAATGAGAAGCGAAAAAAGAAAACAAGGTATAGGATGACCTCCAGGATGTCTTCCTTTCCAGTCCCTGGCCTGGTTCTTCTGAGCTAAAACAAGAAAGCAAAAGTACTATGGCTTCCAATGGGGGCAGAAGAACAAGGAATTTACCTGATTTTCATATTAGCTCCTTCCAAGGACTCAAGGCATTAC
>NW_006793209.1:579285-592063 GCF_000442215.2 Lipotes vexillifer
CATTCCTGGCCCTTAACCAGGCCAGGGTGATGGGTATCTCATTCGATAAAGTTGTGTTGATGCTTTTTTTTTTTCTTTTCACTTTTAATTCAGGGCATGTCCAATTTTTTGACCACTTAATAATTAATTTCTAGGCTGATTGAGATTTGGGCAATATATGAAACTGGCTGGCTTCATGCCTCAGCCTCAATTCCCAGACTAATTTCTTCATCCTGATCCATTTCACATGGCTTTAGGCACTATTTATCACCAAATACCACCCATGCCTCCCACAAGCAGAAATTCTGTCAAAATCCTATCTGCCACCACGTGCATACACCCAGCTTTATTTCAGGGTTGCAATTCAAGAGGTTCTCAGATAAACACAGAAACAGTGTACAAGATGTGTAACAGATTACACAAACAGGCAACATTTTTAATGTTTTTGTATTCCCTCCCGCATTTCCCCCCCAAAGTCATAATTTCTCAATATCACACACAGATTGAGACACATCTGACCTTCATTTTCTTAAACCTTACCGTGGGGTGCATGTGTGTTAGTGTGTGCATATACACACGTGTGTTAATCAGAGTGTGTCACATGTCCTGCAGTAGATGTGAAACAAAAAGGCCATGGAGAGAATTTTGATGTGGGTCTGAGGATTCCAGGCCTGATGGCCTCACTGCAAGTTTCATAACTAATGGTTATTTATTAACTACAACATAGGAAACTAGCTCAAAGAGTTTGATGGATAGATTGCTGAAAAAAATGTAGGGTAATAATTATACTCTGCACAAAAATACACTAAAGTTACAAATACTTGAGACACTCCACTCAGAGATTGGCTCAATTCAAAAGCAAGAGACCCATTGTGCGACATTATGCCTAGGTTAACAACATTGTGTTGTACATTTAATTTGCTAAGAGGGTAGATCTCATGTTAAGTGTTCTTACAACACTAAATAAAAATAAATACATGAATAAATGTATGTTATTCATAACAATAATTTTTTTTTAAAGCAAGCTATCCCCGGAGTGAATTTGTTAAGAATGTTAATCCTTTCAGATTAGTAGGGTTCTGACAGGACAAAGTTAGTGCTATGTAATTTCTTGTATGAACCAGGAGAAGTCTCAAATAATCTTGTTGAAGAGCAAACATCCTAGCTGGGGATGGTCTTATAGCTATAAACTATATTTTGGTGACAAAGGGGGGATTGTTTTCATCAGAAAATAAACAGACTGAAGCTGATGCAAGGTTACTCAGAAATATTTCTCTGTGACACCCCAAAGGAAGTTTATCCTTCGAGGAAACTGCAGTTCTTTTGCTGGGTTGCAAGTGAAAGGATTCCTTTTAAAGATGCTAGAGAGTCTCCAAGTCCCTCAAACAGTGAGCTGCAATCATGTATTCAGTCATCTCCAAATGTTATCCCACCTAGGCTCATAAAACGTCTACTTAATGATTTTCTCAGGCATCTCCCTCCCAAGGGAACTTCTGCCTGAGGGAAGGAGGGGGAAAAATAGACATATGCTAAGAATCTTCCTAGTTAAGGGGTTGAAATAACAAGCAAAAGACAATTAGCACATATAATCAGCACATAGGAAATTGGCTGCATTCAAGGTTTTAAAATTCCCCCTTTTATGATGATTAACACCATATCGTCACAGTTACTTTTCCAAGGGATGTAAACAGAAACTCTGTCTTACATGATTTTTTTAATCATTTGCTTTAGTTTATAAACTGAGGTTCATAAATGTTTCTCACTGGATAATTAAATGTTGCCCTTTCATTGGAAGTACTGAGGAAAAAAAGGGAAATTCTAGTCTCTACTATTTTAACCATCTATTTTTCTGGCTTTTTTTCTTTACTACCTCAGGATGACAAAGAAGAACGGAACAGGGACCAACTTGTGGTTCTGATTGATTGACAGGCTCTATGGCCAGTTTATGCTCAGAATGTATACATGGAAATTTGGAAGAATTTGCCTCGTACAATCAAATAAAAATCAGCTGCTGCCCTGATTTCATTAACTGTAATAGCATTTATTACAGTGTCATTCCTACATCTCAGAGGAAGCTTTTATCTCAAAATAGAATGTGTCCTCATCTCTTTCTGAGACCTGTTTCATAGTAAAACAGCTGCCAACACTCATAAAAGAAAAAAGAAGCTCTTTAAAACTCTGAGTCTATATTTAGTACACAAAGCTTTTGTTGAATACATTACCATATTCTTTGTCAAGCGCTTGGTTCCAACATACAAGGTGAATATAAGAGAGGTGCATTTTGCAAAATGGAGGGAGAGAGAGAGAGAGAGAGAGAGAGAGAGAGAGGGAGAGAGATTGGGAGGGAGAGGCTCTGCTCACAGAATCCAAGAAGTACTGCCAAATCCAAGAAAAGTCCCTGGAAAAATCACAGAACACTAGTGCCAGAGGGATCTTACCATCATCTAATCCAGTCTCTCCACTCTAGAGATGCGTAGGCTGAGGCTGAAGCTGCGGGAGATAATATGTAGTGCCTGAAGTAAGGCTAGTGCAACTCAGGGACTGAATTTTTAATTTTGTTTAGTTTGAGTTCCGGCTTCAATTTCAATAGGCTCTTATGGCTAGTGGCCACCCTACTGGACGACCCTATCCTGGCTATTCCTATGTCCTTCTCTACAGCTAGGTTTAAAGACGTGGACGATGGGTTAAAACTCAAAAGAATTAAAAAGGCAAAAGTCACTCACAATTAATGAAATCCCCAAAGCTTTCTGAAATCAACCACAAACGTGACAGGCATTCCAAGCGGAAGTGATCCATAAAACAAAAGACCCACGAAAACCAAAACATTTGTGAAGACTTACAACCTTCCTCCGGAGCTGAAAGGATGAGAAAGTGTGAAAGTGGCACAAGGGAACAGGCAGGGCACACACTTGTCCCTCTCACTTCTTAACTAGCAAGAATCCTGCCTGAACAGAAGTGGTGTGAAGGAAAGCTTGCAGAGATGCAATCAATGATTAATAAGAGGGGAGCCACTAAGCAAGATGGCAGGGTTGGAAAGACAGAGAAGATCATCTTGCCCATCTCCTCTCCCCATCATGCGCAAAATCGATGCCAAGAGGATGAGTAGGCAGCGGACACTAATCAAGTATATTGGATTTTTATCGCTATGTTAGCAAGTTGGAGTGTGACCTTGGGAAGCACACTTAACTGGCTATCTCACTTGCTTCACCTATTTAAAGAAATGATAATGAGACTTGGTTTCAGGTACCTTGGGAAGCCTCAGATGAAAGTGTAAGATATAATCATCACTTGTTCCTTTTCCATCAGGCCATACTTCTCTCTCCAGTTAATAAGACCAATCACTTTCAAACCACAGTCCTAGTTTCTTGTTATAGAAGCCTTCTTTGAAAACAGTCAGGCTTAACACTTTTTTTTAGCTTCTTTCAAAATATAACAATCGGGGCTAAAATTAGTGTCGTTCATGTACTCAATAGAAAAGGCTTTAAAATATTTAAGGATGGAGCAAAACCACGTGAGGAAATCCCTAGAATCTAAAGAAGTGGATGTGAGTAAACATTGTTCTTACACTATGAACTATTTTTAATTAAAGTACAAATGGTTGTGATTCTATAGGTATAACTGCCTGTCATTGTAATTTCTTTCATTTCTACTGTTTTCCTGCACACCACATTTTCCTTTGGAAATCAGCTTATTTTCTAACTTCAAGGTTATCCAAGAATAGTTGTCTTCAAAAAAGCATATCGATGCAATAACGCTTGTAACCCTCTTGTCCAATTTTTTCCCATTTATTTATTTTTTATTTTATCTACTGAGGAAACTATATAGTGCTTGCTATATGTCCAACATTAGCCTAAGCACTTTACAAATATTACCTCATTTAATCAAGTTACCACTATTACCTCCAATTTATAGAGGAGAAAAATGATGCAAAAGGAGGTTAAAAATCTTGTCCAAGCCATGCAGCTCCTAAAGGTGGAGCCAGAGTTTGAACCCTGCCAGTCTGGGTCTCTTAACCTTTAGGTCGTGTTACTTCATTTTAGATATATACTTATGTCAAATTTTAAAATAACCTTGGTAAAATTAACTGGCTTGGAAAACTTTTTAGTAAGCCACTTCCCCCCCCACCCCCTCCTCCCGCAATGCTGTTTACCCACACCCTGTTTCCTCACTTACACTTTACTTCCAAAGAATCTAAATGGGCAATGTGCTATATCATCTCACATTTGCAAATCATTTCTCTCGAAAGGAGCTAAATCACCACTTGGACAAGGGCCATATTAGGACAGAACATCTATTCCTGTATCTCGTTGTTTTGTGTGTGTTGTTGTTGTTGTTGTTTAAGTTTATTGTATTTTTTCTAAAACTTAAAGGACTGAAATGGAGAGAAGGCGGTCTAATGGAAAAGAAAGGGGTGGAGGGGATAAGTAAAAGAGAAGAAAGAACAGTGGAAGGAATGAGGGAACATAGGAAAGATGCAAAACCTCTCAGCTTTGCCAAGCCTTGTAAAATGTTCAGTTCACACAAGATAAATATAGTAAGTGCTAATTATTTACAATCAGTGACTTGAGTGGTTAAAGAACAGGCTGGACTTCAAACAAAAATATCTTATTCTCCCAAAAAGAAGCAGTCTTGAAGAAGGCTGTTGAGCCAATGAATAATTCTTTGCTAATTTTATTCACAGGGCGACAAGAACAACCTGGAGAGAATAAGGTTCCAGTTGGAGTCTATACAGAGCCAGCTTGCAAGAGAGATCAACACGACTGTAAACATCACCTTCTATTGCTAAGTAAACGCAAGGTAAAAGGTTTAGAATTTGTGTCCTAACAACTCTCAATATTTAGAACATTTATAAGTAACCCTTCTCCTCTGATTTGATGGTATATATTTAAATATCTACATATTTCAATTCAAGCAATGTTACTTTAATCTCATATATACACACACCTTATTTTTTCCAGTTCAATTGAGATATAACTGATATACATTACTGTATAAGTTTAAGGTGTATAGCATAACAGTTTAACTTACATGTATTGTGAAATGATTACCACGACAAGTTTATTTAGCAACCAGCAACTCAAAGAGATGCAATAAAAAAGAAAAAGACAAGAAAAAGGAACAAAATTTTTCTTCCTTGTGATGAGAAATCTTAGCGTTTACTATCTTAACAGCTTTCCTATATATCATACAGCAGTGTTAACTACAATCATTGTGTCATACATTAACATCCCTAGTACTTATTTATCTTATAACTGGAAGTCTGTGCCTTTTGACCACCTTCCTCCAATTCCCCAACTCCCCTGCCCCCATCCTTTGCCTCTCTCTGGTAACCACAAATCTGATCTCTCTTTCTATGAGCTTGGTTTTTTGCTGCTGTCATTATTTTTTGCTTTGTTTTCGTTTTAGATTCCAAATATAAGTGATAGTGACTCTAATATATATATTAAAAAAAGATAATACATCATGGACACATATGGTTTGTCAGGGAATGGAAGATTTGTTTAGCGTATGAAAATGAATCAATATAATTCACAATATTCACTAAAGAAAGAGAAAAATTATATTATCTCAGGTGAAGAAAAGAATTGACAGTATTTAGTACCATTCATCATTTAAAAATTCCCCAAATTACAAAGGGGTTTGACAGTAGAAGTCTCTGCAGACAATTCACCACATTAATAGATAAAAGGAGAAAAAAAAGTCATATATCCTCTCAGAACATGAAGAAAAATTCATGATAAAATTGCTTTACTCCTAATAAATATCATGAGTAAGCTGGAAATAAAAAAGAACTTCTTGAACCCAATAAAGAGTAGTTCCAACAACCTAGATCCAAAACATCCTTTACAGTAAAATGTTAGAAGCAATCACTTTAAAACCAAGAGCAAGAGAAGTATGTCCACTACCTGCTCCTACGCAAGTTGTATTATGGGTCCTTGCTTGCATATTAACAAAGGAAAACTAAATTTTAAAATATAACAACTAGAATGGAAAAAACAAAAATGTCATTTTTCACAGATGATATAATTATATACACAGAAAATCCAAATTAATTATTAAATTAATAAGAGAGTTTAGCAATCTGGCTAGAAATAAGATGAATACGCAATCGCTATACCATCAATAACAATTTTAAAAATGTAGATTTTTTAAAGATATCATTTAAAATAGCAACAGAAATATAAAGTATCTAAAAAAGCTAACAAAAGATTTGTAAGACCATTATGGACATAATTTTACAGCTTTCCTGAAAGGCATTAAAGAAGTCATAACTAAGTAAAGAGATTTAGCACCTTCAGGGGAAGGAAGGCTTACCATCATAAAAGGTACATTCCTCTCCAAATTTATCTAAAGATCCAAATCCCATCAGGGTTGTTTTTTGTTTGTTTGTTTGTTTTTAAGAAATTTGCCCAGGTGACTGTAACATGTATATTAAAAAGCAAAATGGCAAAGGCTATTGAAAAAGATAAATAGGTGGTGAAGACTTGCCCTACAAGATCAATTTAAGGCTCCAGCAATTAAAACACTGTAGGATAATTACAGGGATAGACTAGGGGAAAAAAAAACACACAATAAAACTGAATAGACACAACAGACTTATGACAGAGATGGCAACACAAATCTCTTGGAAAACAAGTGCGTCTTCAAGAATGTGCCCTGGGACAACTGGTGAGTGACATGAGAAAGAAATTAAATTTGAACACTACCTCTCACACCATTCACAAAAGTCAATGCCAAATGTTTTAACTATAAAAGGCAAAATTTTGCAGCCTTTTGAAGAAAATATAAGAAAACATCTTTATATTCCTGGAGGTTAGAAACAGTTTTAAAAGGACACGAACAAAAATTTAAAAATTAATAGGTGCATTGAATTCCATTACATTAAGCTTTCATCATCAAGAGATATTATAAAGATGGTGAAAGACAAGGCACAAACTGAGAGAAGATATTTACAACATATGTAACTGACAATATATCTAGAATACGTATAGAAATCTTAAATATCAATATGAAAAGACATGATTCAGTAGAAAAATGAGCAAAAGACATGAATAAATATCTCACACAGTGGGAAACACAAATGGTCTAAAAACTTATTTTAAGATGCTCAACCAATTATCAATCAAAAAAATTCAAAATAAGATCATAAGATCCCATTTTGCATTTACTAGATTGGCAAAATAAAAGAGTTACACTACCAAGTTTTGGAAAGTATGTGGAGCAACAGAAAACATTCCTACACCACTGGCAGGGGTGTTAATTGGTGTCAACACATTGGAAAAACAATTTGGCATCATTTTCTACACCTAAACTTGTGCACATCCTGAGAATGTGCAAGTCCAGTAGGCAGTGGTACATGCACAGGCATGTTACTTAATAGCAAATACTAGCAAATGCTGCGCACAGCTCCAGTATCCATCAGTAGAAAAACAGATGCACAAACAATGAATGTAGCACATGGATCAATTGTAGAAATGTTCATTGAGTGATGAAAGCATCTCTGAAATGACTACATTGACTGTTATACCATTACATAAACTCAAAAGAAAAGCAATATAGTATTTAGGGAAACCTGGCTTTAACACTTTAAAAAACAAGAAATGATATATATATATATTTTTTTGCGGTACGTGGGTCTCTCACCGTTGCGGCCTCTCCCGCTGCGGAGCACAGGCTCTGGACGCGCAGGCTCAGCAGCCATGGCTCACGGGCCCAGCCGCTCTGCGGCATGTGGGATCTTCCCGGACCGGGGCACGAACCCGTGTCCCCTGCATTAGCAGACGGACTCTCAACCACTGCACCACCAGGGAAGCCCAAGAAGTGATTTTTTTAAAGTCAGAGTAGTTACATCTGTAGGCTATTCAGGGGCATGAGGGAGCCAGAAGACCACATGAGGAGCTTCATCTGTATTAGTAATAATCCTGTTCTTAAATTTGGTGGTCAGTTAATGAGTCTTTGCTTTTAAATTATTTGCTTTAAAATTTTTCTATTTGCATGAATTCCCTGGCCGTCCAGTGCTTAGGACTCAGCGCTTCCACTGTCGGGGCCTGGTTTCACTCCCTGGTCGGGAAACCAAGATCCCGCAAGTCACTCGGCGCAGTCAAAAAAAAAATTCTATTTGCAAGTTATGCAAATGATTATAATCTAAATAATTATATATAATTCAATATATATCTTAGATTATGTGTGTATATATGCAGTATATGTATGTATTATATGTATTATGTATATACATCACATTTTTTTAAGAGGGGACTTACAGTATACTCTCTCTCTCTCTCTCTCTCTCTCTCTCTCTCTCTCTATATATATATATATATATATATATATATATATATATATATATATATATATACACATATACACACACACACACACAATATACAATTATACAATATATATCTCTGTCCTGGAAATCAGCTTTCCTTTTTTTTAAACACCATATTCAAGAGAAATCATTGCATTAGCTATGATTAGTTATATACTTACTCTTTTTGAACTACTGGAAATCCAGGCTCCACTTAAACATGTATCCAAATGTATCAATTTCCATGTGTACACAGGTATATTCATTTTCTAGGGCTGATATAACAAATTACCACAAATTTGTTGGCTTAAAACAACAGAAATTTATTCTCTCACAGCTCTGGTGGTCAGAGCCCCAAATCAAGATGGTGCTGGGTCTATGCTCCTTCTAGGGACTCTGGGGCAGGTTCTGTCCCTTTCCTCTTCAGCTTCCAGGGGTTCCTTGTCAGCTTTCCTGGGCTACATCACTCCAATCTCCACCTCTATCTCATCCAGCCCTCTCTCTGTGTCTTTTTCATTTCCCTCTGCCTTCCTGGTATAATGACAAAATTGGATTTATGGCCTACCCAGATAGGCTAGGATGACCTCATCTCAACATCTTTAACTTAATTACATCTGCAAAGACCTTATTTCCAAATAAAGTCATAGTCATAGGTTCCAATGGGTATATCTTGTGGGGAGGGGCATCATTCAACCCACGACAGTAGGTATATCCACATACATTTTATTTTAAATATTATTTATAGATCTGAGACAATATTCACAACATATTACGAGGGGGGAAAAAGTTGTATGATTCCTTTAATACAAATATACATAGATAGATATCTGAAAAAGTTATGGGCCAGATTATGATTCTCTCCAGGTGGTAGATAATAGGCAATTTTAATTTTACATTTTTCTATATTGTTTGAAAAGGTGTTTCAATGAAACTGTAATTTTTTGTAAACAAAAAAGTAAGCTCTTTTCACTTTGGAACTAAAATGCTATTGACATGTTTCTTTTTTATATTTTAAAACCTTCACCTACATTTCAACTTAGGTTGACAGAATTTTAAAGGAAGCTAATGATATTTCACAGTAGGCTATGTCATGGCTGATCTCCTGCCTGTTGGGCAAAGTTTCCAGTCTCTCTTGAATGTCTTCATGGTTAATCGCTTTCTCTCAGCAGAAGGCACACGGGTCAGACTCAGATCTGAGTTCAAGGCCAGCAGAGCAATTCTTCTTTTAAAAATAGCTGCTTCATCTTCTTTTTTTTTTTCTTTTTTTTTGTCAAAGGCATACAAAGCATTTTGAAAGCATTATCTCATTAACAATAACACTCCTGTTGATATAATGAAAGAGTTATAGGAAGGAGGCAGGTACCTTTATCTTCACTTCACTGTCAAAGACAGACAGGCTTGCTGAAGATGGGATGTGGCTTCCCAGTGAGGAAGGCGAGGTCTAGGACTGCACCCAGGGTCATGGTGCCATTCCTCTATAGGCTGTAGCTGTAGAATATTGCATCTGTTATAATCCCTGATTTTCCCCAGGGCTGGTACAGAACTAGGCAGCATGTATAGAAGCAATTTCAAAAGATGGTAGTTTTAGTTGGGCCATGTAACTATCACTGTGTTATTTTTTTTTTTACCGACTGCCTGCCTTGCAATGCCTGGTAACTGGTACAAGTCTCTTCAATGGTACCAGGGTAATCTAAATACGTAATTGAGGGAATTTGGAACATCTGATTATCGTCTTCTAGTTATTATGGGCAGAACACTTGTGGGAGATTTCTGCAGCTATTAAGAACCCTTTACACAAAATAATATCTTCTTCCATTTAATTATAGAAGAGTAGACTGAGAACCAAGAATTTTAAGTTTGATTTGTTCTTATGCCCATGGAGTAGGGTAATTGATAAATCCATTTAGTTATTAACTCTGGATTATGATACCTAGGGATATTTTGAATTAAATGATAAGTAAAATAAAGCTGAAGAGAGCATACAGGTAAACTTAGAAAAGATAAAAGTAGAAATTATAATTAACTAAAAAACTAAGAGACAATAGAGCTTAGTAAATATAAGTGTGAAATACACAAAGTTTTGACCAATCTGATAAAGCGGGAAATAAAAATAACATTAGAAAAGGGGCATTTCTGCAGACACAAAGATGATTTTAAAAGTTATGTGAGAGTACTAAGTACAAACGTATGCAATGACTTTTGAAAATATACATGAGAGGAGCAATTTTTAATGAAAATATAAATTACCAAAATTGACTCAAAAAGATTTAAAATTCTTCATTGGACAAATGACCATAGATGAAATTAAAATTTAGTTAAATGTCTATCCCTAATTTAAAGTACCAACCCAGATTATTTTACAAATGAATACCAAAAAAAATAAAATAAAATAATGGCAATGAAGAATACTGGTCTTATTTAAACTATTCCAAAGCTTAGAAACAGCTGGGAAGTTTCATGCTCATTCTACAATGATCATATAATATTGACCCAAAACTATAAACTAAACGTGAGAATATTAACAAATTAAATCTAGTGGTGTATTGGAAACTTAATATACACATGCATTTATACATATATTTGCCTATATGTATAATTATATATAATTACGTATTTATATATAAAACAAGACAGATTATATATATTGTGCTTTTTTCACTTAAAATGTAAAAGAAGAATCTTGACTTCTTATCATCGTCAACAATGGCACTTCATCAGTTGCACAGAATTCCATTAAAATCACCATTTTAAGGCAAAATAAAGAAATAATTTACTCGTGTTAATCACAGAGCAGTTTTGCAGTGATACTAGGGAAAAAGCAAACACCTGACAGTTACTCATTTTATGCCAGTCTCAGGAACTCCCCAAGTAACTGTGGCATCAACTGTTAATTTTCTATTTTAGTGAGAGATTAACATGGCAGAAAGAGAAGGTGGGCAGTGAGAGGTAATTCTAAAGATCCGGTGAACTAAAAGTAGTTCAATGTCTGGGCTATTTATTTCCTAAACTAAAAGGTAATAAGGGAGCCAGGGAGTAGGAGAGAGAAGGATTTTGAGGGAGGCTACCAAGTGCCAACTCAAATAAAGGCAATTTGAAAACGGCAAGAACTTACACTGTTACACAGCACCTAGTGCCAGACTCTACCAGTCTCTCCAAAAAGGGAAGAAAAAAGCATGATAATTCATTTCGCAGACATTTTTGAGGTTCTACTATAAGCCAGGCAGAGCAATATGCAAGACACAATCATTTAATGAAGCCTGAAAATGTACATTGTAATGGATGAGACCAGGCAAAAGATTTATGAAAAGAAGGCAGGCATACAAGGAGAGTATGTAAGGATTGCATGTGAGACCTTTGCAAGTTAGCTCAGCTCTGAGTAGCTAAATATAACGGCATGAGCTATATTGCTCGATTCTGCATAGGATTAGTCATGGTTAATTAATTCGCCAGGACCAAGAGCTTTTCCTCTGTATTAATTGAGGACTTTTGCTTTTGGCTTGTGGTCTTCTTTTCCAACCGTATTAGAAGCTTTTGCCCCAATTATTTCCCTTTTCATAAGACCTCGCACCTCCAGGTCACAGGGGTGCAGAACCCTGACCCAAGCAAGCACTGCATCTTTATTTCTCCATCCATAGTTATTGGACCAAGAGAGGATACAAGATCCAAGCAGGGCTACAGAAAATCTTGTCCTGGGAGTTGTATATGGGCTTTGTAAGACACAAGTTCTCTTTATTCTTCTTTGCTGAACAAGGAAGTTAGAAATCTGGGGATACCCATGGCCATCTTTCATGCCATATGGAGAACACATGTTTGCAACAGCAGAGGATGAAGTAAACATAAGGGTGAGAGAGACAAGCTAAGATGAGAGATAGATCAAGAAAAAGGACCTATACATGTATGAAGTGAGATTCACCTCCAGCCTTCCCACTTGTATGAGCTAACAAATTTGTTTTTTACATTAGTTAAAATTTCTGACACACAAAATTAAATGCTTCCTGAATGTATCTTCCTAATATCTACCCTGCTTCTAAGAGATTTCCACATGTGAATGATTCTTGTGATACCCCCAGCATCACCATGCTTTGATTATACTGTCTCCGTGGCCCTGAATCTCAATCTACTTCAAACACCATTGGGCCCTTGTCATTGCTCAGAACTGCCGCACTATGAAGGGCTATCCTCTAATAACTAGAGAGATACCCATATTCATTAGTATCTGGATTATGAAAAATCAGTAGTGACAGATTGCTTAATATAATTAGGTGCTATAAAGTTTTTAAAAGATTCTTTCCTATTTGGGGTAGTAATATTAAAAAAAAAAAGCTCAAGTGTTCTATCTAATTTCTAGCTAAGCATATGGCACATAAAAGAATAGATCTTGTTAATGATTTTCATGGCCCCTATTTTAAAACACATGGTATTCTTATATATTGATTGGTCTTTAACCAAAATAGACAAAAAGAGAAAACTGTATCATTCCAATCCTGCTGA
>NW_006793209.1:592073-599692 GCF_000442215.2 Lipotes vexillifer
AAATATAATTATCTTTTTTTCCTTCACATTTCTTTTAGCCTTATGCTGCATTTTTAGAAAGCATACAGAATTAATTGAATGTGATGAGCGACTGAAGTGTTCTGAGATAGCATTAGGATAATAGAGAGGTAAGGAGCTGGGCCACGGTTAATCATAACAACATCCCACTTAAAAACTGGAAGGCATCAGCAATCTGCGGTTGCCATATTGATTTCACTTAGCCCTCCTGGATGGAATATCAGGGAGATTTTCCAATGCACAATCAAGACAGATGGTAGGGAGGTTGGGGAAAAAAATAGTCTCGCAGTGTAATGGGAGTCAAAGCAAAGCTTTCCGAAAAATATTATTATAATTCCTTGACAAACAACTGACATCAAACTAAAAACATCTATTAGTACCATGGCAAGAATCAACGGTGTAAGAACCTTCCAGTCTTCAGCGATGTTCACTAGCTTTTTACTTTTTATCAGTGAAGTTAGACTTTGCAGGGCTATCAGTATGACACTCCTAACAGATGAGCTCCTCAGATCATTTTAAAAATCAAATGACATAATGCCATTAATTAGACTGGAGTTTCAGGGGAGATCTTGACCTGAAAACGGAATTTTCAAAATGACATTTAATTACAGAGCAAGTGTTTAAATGTTATATCTTTAATAAAAAGATCATATTCATGAATCAAACATTAATGTTGATGGCCCGTGATTTCCTGTGAGATCGATATAGAAGCCCAAATCATGTTACTCTTGTGATGCAAAAAAGATGGAAGTCCACTCTTATGTAGGAAGTGCCCAGTTTTCTTCATGTCATCCAAAGCTTTGGAAGTGACTACTTTAAACTAGTTACCTCTATATAGTTACTATACTCTACCTTCCTTAGGTATATTTTTCACCTACTATCATTTTTTTGATCTTTAGAATTTGAGAGGAACCAGGGTAATTATTATTCTATGTACTTGCAAAAAGAGATAGCCTGGTGAAAAAATAAATAGAATTTTGAGGTCAAGGGTTTTAATCAAATCCTACCACATATTAAGTTTTTGACCTTAGACAGTTTACTTAACCTTTTAAACCTTCAATTCCTCAATGCAAAATTGGAATGGTATCAAATAATGTTAAACGTTATTAAGAAGATTAGATACATAATTATATAAAAGTGCCTGGTTTAGTCCCCTTACTTTCCCTCATTCTTGGCAAGAAAATCCACTCTCTCTTTAAAGTGGGAGTGGGGCTGGATAATTTTCAAGTGGAATTTCTTGCCTCTTCAATGAGTCTAATGCACTGCTTGGGTCTAGTCGTGATATTGGGGACTGACTCCCTACTTTTTTCTAGAGCTGACAATTTATGGCTGTCAGGAAAGCCAGTTCAACCAGAAATTGCTGCTCCAACTCATTGCTTGGGCCTCGTCTTTCTGCAGCAGTGGAAAAAGCTGAAGATAAAAGTGAGGCACCAGGACCAAGGCCAAAGGAGTAGAAGCCAAGTTTCAAGGGAAGTTTGCTTCTGCATCGGGCCAACTGCCAAGGGGGCTGCAAGAGCAAAATCCTGGAGTCAAAGCAGAAAGTTCCAGGGGTGCGTGTATCCATTGACCTCAAGTGTGGGTCAAGCCAGAGACCTAACTAACTGAACGCACTGGAATCAGTTCTGAGAGATTAAATATACGCTAAGTGTAACAGACCCGCGCTGGAAAACTCTTTGCTCTCCACAGGGAGGTGGCCTTGCCCTCGGCCTCCAAGCCAAAGCCAGTTCACTGAAGGAACTAAGGTGACTTGCACCACTTTGGGTGCATTGCCAAAACATAGCTGTCTCCAGCTCTGCTCTAATACCCGGCTCCTAGAGAGATTTGACTCATCTTTTTGAAAGGCCCTGAAGTCACGCGTGTCTCCTGAGACGAGGTCATCACTTTTATGACTCGGCTGGGCACTGCCTTAAGTCCTAGCACCCGTTGTCACGACCACTGTTTTGCAGTTTGTTCTCTTTTTGCCTTTTGATCTCCTCCTACTTCCTCGAGAGGTAGGAAGGCAAGTTCAATTCAGTTAATCGAGGACATAGTGCTTGAGCTGGAAGGTGCATTCGAAAATATTTCTTTAAATTTCCTCATTTTTACAAACGCCAGGAGGTCAGGTGACTTGCAGTGGTCATATGATGAGCGGTAGAGACAAGAGTAGAACTCAGATGTTTGGAGTGATGTTTTGTTCTTATGAAACAACATATCTTCCCTTGGATACAAATCATGGAATTTGTTGGATGCTTAGTAGGCCTTCAACTATAAATGTTGAATAAGGAGTTGCTTAACAAGTAATTGCCATGTAAGACACATGATCAGTAACTAGATTCCTCTGCAAAGTTGACGGAAAGTAGAAAATCCGATTTATGTGTCTCCATTTTCTCCCTGTTTCTCTAGGTTTGAGAATTGTAAAACACAGCACACGAGTGAGTGGAAAGAGCTTAAGTAAACCGTGCTGGCAAATGCACGGGCAACAGATTTGGTTTCGATGGGCAAATATGGTCATGTTTTCCCCTGTCATCTTGGCTACCTTGCTGCCTCCGAAAGTTCTGCCCTCTGGACTACGGTGCATTTGCTTATGCGAAGTTGATGTTAAAAATCTGGTTCATCAAAAGAGGAAAAAAAAGATGATTGTCACAAGGGGAAGGCTTTTTAGAACTGAAGACAAGCTGCTCCTTTCCAACTGAAAATGTCAAACACTTATTCATATGGTTCTTACCAGACTTGATTTATATGAGCAACTGCCAATCCTCAACTTCCCCCTCATGCAAGTGCAAATAGGAAGGCTGTTCATTCAGCCATTAATATCACGTTAGTTTTGTCTGATATCCTGAATAGAAAATCATTTCTCTCCTCCATGTAGGAGTTATTGATTTACCCTGTCATTCGCTTTAAAACTCTCCTAGTTTCTAAATGTTTGTTGTTTACCTGCAGTGTTGTAAAAAATAGGATTATTTTTCTTATAGTTTTCTAGAAGTTTGGCTTTAAAAAAATAAATGTTGCTTACAACATGACTTGCAAGTTAAATTCATATTCTCCAAGCCCAGTGAAAATTATACTCTTTATAGGAAGAGAAAAAAATCAAAAGAAGATAAAATTTAATTTATACCATGTTTCCCAGCAATAATATGGCTTATATACTGAAATCTATGCATTTTCTTAAGGACTCAAATATTTAAAATTTTTTACTTCTTGCAATTCTTAGATGAGATATGACTTTTATAGAAATAGTCCTTAAATGAACATTCCCAGATAGTGAGAGAATTAACAGGAAAAATGACACGTACACGATTGGGATAGATGAAAACAAGGTTTTCAGTGAAAATACTAAAGAAATAAAAAGAAAAAGGAGCAAGCTTGGCCGTACAGAATGAGTCACTTATTTCAGAAAGAGAAGAGGGAATCAGAAAGCATGATTTATAGTTACTTGGTCCAATAAATCACAGCCAGGAAAAAGAGTTGTAAGGTACAAAACATTTCCTGTGATATGCCTCTTCGAGCACCAGATTGACAAATCTTCAAAAATTAGTCCCTACCCCCAAATGTATATTACAACAGAGAGCTCTCTTGAAATCTCCCGATTCACAACACCCTCATTGTCAAACTAACAAAGACAGGACCACAAGCTGGGTTTTGGTTTTATTTCATACAGCACAAGGACTACAAGCTCCAGAAAAACTGTAAAGAAACATGCCCCCGTTTCCCCACTTCAAAAAGAATAGTAAGATCAGTTATTCACTGAGCAGGATATCCACTATTATGGGATTTTACTCACAGTATGTAGCGCTCCTACAAGAGAAGAACAGAGGGTGTTTAATGGCCATGTTCTCCATGGGTCATCACAGAAGCTTTCTCTCCCAGTACAAATGCTCAGTCCAAAGACTGCCAAAGAGGCATCAATATCAGAATCACCCAAGTGACTGTTCGATCTCCTTGATATTTGTTTTGTTTTGTTTTTTTGTTTTGTTTTGTTTTGTTTTGCGGTACGCGGGCCTCTCACTGTTGTGGCCTCTCCTGTTGCGGAGCACAGGCTCTGGACGCACAGGCTCAGCGGCCAGGGCTCACGGGCCCAGCCGCTCCGCGGCATGCGGGATCTTCCCGGACCAGGGCAGGAGCCCATATCCCCTGCATCGGCAGGCGGACTCTCAACCACTGCGCCACCAGGGAAGCCCTCCTTGATATTTTTAAAGCACAAATTTTGTGCCCCTCCACTTTTTTCAAACTCACTTTTTCCACATTAAATGACTTTCTTTTGAGACATGCTTGATGCATAACTCAGAACAAAGAATGACTTGAGACAGCATAACTTAACCACTGGTTGGACCATAAGGAAATAAACCACCTCCTACAGGATTAATGAAATCAGACCCGATCATCCAAGGTTGGCAGTGAAGCATGGGAAGGATTGGAGGTCTCTTTGGACATCTCGTACTCATTACTGCAGCCCTATGAGGAAATGTATTATCACGTAAAAAACCAACCATGTTTCTCTGTAAGTCTTGGAGGATAAGAAAAAGGTTAAGGGGGACACTACGTATTTCCCGAGGAGATTCTCCCTCCACCCCAACATTGGCAATCTGAACTGGGTTTTATCAAGGATATTGAAAGTCATTCCCTCAATTAGCAAGACAGGATGCAATTTCCTACTGAAATCTGTTTCATACTGAGCGTGTCTTCTTCTTTATCCATAGCATTATAATAAGAAAATGAAATGAATATCGCCAACCATAGGAATGTAACTCTATTTTATGAACATAAACTTAGAAATTGGCATTTTCTAGGAAAAAAAATAACCCAAAATTTAAAACAAGCCTGAATGTTCAGCTGAAATATCATGCACCTGAAACTGTGGTATTTAACTATTTGTTCTTATTCCTTCAAGATGTGTAGGAGCTGGAAATCTTACAGCTACGGGTAACAGAATAATATGACTGCAGTGGCCTCAAATACATTTATTGTTAACATCCACCTGGTATGTCTTTTTTCCTCCTTTCACTTGCAATCTTTCTCTGTCCTTATATTTTCTCTGTGTCATTTTATGTGTGTCACTTATAAACAGAATATAGTGAATTTCGGTTTTCTTTTATTCAAATTAATATCTCTGCATTTTAAACTAGAGAGTTTGTTTCTCTTATATCAACTGAAACTACTGATATATTTGGAATGAGTTCTAATCATCTTATTTTATTGTTCCCACTTGTCCTGATTTTATCTAGGTTTTTTTTTTTCTCTTTTCTGCCATATTTTTGAATCAAATTTTAAAATTTCACTCCCCTGCTTTCTGCCACTGGCTAGGACGTGACACACTATTTCCATTCTCTAGTAGCCATTTATATTAACTAGGATTCGTTCAGACTAAGTGAAGCCCTTTGCACTTTTTAACATTATCATAACTACTGGCTTCATACGCCCTCTTTTAGTGGGATGTTGGTATAACTTCAAAGCTGACAAGACCTAATCTTGCTTACAGAGACATGGGATATTTTGTTAAACTTGTGAACCACAGAATCACATGAAGGCAGAGCAGCACAGGAGAAAAGCAAGTATATCCACCGCGCTCCCACACTTGGTCTGTGCTGAATTCATTCATCCACTCAGACACGAACGTAGTCAAAGAGCAGATCTTTGTTGCGTGCCCTCATACTGTTGGTATATTACTTGATGATAAAACCAAATCGCTTTATATGCAAGGAGTTTGTCTTCGCTGACTATATTGTGCATTTCAAAGAAACAAAGACACGGTCTTCTATTTATTTTCCATCTTTTCATTCAGTAGTTCTCAAACCTCAGTGAGCATCAGACCCACAGGGGAAGTTTGACAGTCATGGGGGAGATCTGGGGGTCTGCATTTTTAACAAGCACTTTCTCAGATGGAGATGAAGCACAATCACATGGTCTGTCCAGTCAATTCTGCACTTAGTGGTGATCCATAAATGTTTGCCACTGGGAGGTAGATTGTTGCACTAGAATTGGGGGAGGTAGGAGTCTACATTTCTATAAAACAGTAGTTCAGGTATTAGTTGACAAGGTCTTGATAGTGTGGTGTGCAGACTAAAAGTTAATCAAGAGTAATAATAACCATGGTTACATTTTATCTTTATATTAGTCTGACCCATTTAATCCTCTAAAGTTGTACCAAGAACCTGACTCTTTCAAAATCATCCTTGGCTGAGAAGCTCACAAAATAGATGGGGCCATGCACGATGGCAAGGGAATCTTTGGGATTGCGAAAATGTTGCTCTGCGGCCAGAAAAAAAATGCACATTAAGAGAATTTCAAGACTTTAATAATGCCACATAGTGTCAAATGGCAGCCAATTATACACTTTTCTAAAAGAAGACATATTTCTGGCGGCAGTGAATTGTTTTCCAGACCAAAAGTTACTTTGAAAAATAATAAAGGATGGATTTTTCCCCTTGTAAGTGTATATTTCAGTTGAAGGGGAAAATGCTTAACGTTAACAAGGTGACTTTGCTTAGCAACATCATAACCATAACCACTACTTCTAACTCTTTACAATAACGTGCTAGCTGGTATCTGGCAACTGTTTGATCAAGCATTGTTTCTGTCCCAGTCTTGTTGCCAGAGACACTGGGTGAGTCCATTTTGTGAGCAGCTATCCATCTGCCACCCTAAGGCTGGTCTTTGTCTTCCTCTTAGAAGAGAAGAAATCATTTTGCTGTGTCTCGAGCTAATTTGATTTTGATCTCAAGAGCCCTGGCAAGTTCTCTTAAAAAGTGGGGCAATGAAACGAGAAAGAAGGAACTAGTGATGGAGAATATCACCAACACTCCTCCTTACTGACTTTTATTAAAGTACCATGTAACTAGCCCAGAGCAAAAAGAGCGATGCGTGACCCCAAATGGGGAGGGAATATTTCACACTCCTGGCTCAAAATCTGTTACTCCATCCCAACTTGCAGTTGAGATTAGAGCCTTTATCTAGTATTTTACAATTGTTAGTAAATGATCTAATTTGATTGTTTTAAATATGTAACTTGGCATACGATTCAAAGTTTGAAAATAAATAGATTGTCCATTTGTCCCCCAGAAATCCAATTCCCTTCCACAGAGAAGCCTTTGTCATCATTTGCTTGTGTATGCTTCCAGAACTATGCAATGCCCATATAAGGAATTAATAACCCTTTCAGTAAATATTTACTGAGCACCCAATATATGTCAGGCATTGAATATGTGCATATATAAATGAACAAAAGAGTCAATATTCCTTGCCTTCAAGGAGTCTACATTCTAGTGTGGGGAGACAGGCAACCAAATAAGATAAATGTGCTAATTTTGTAGCCTATTAGAACATGATAATTGCTATGGAGAAAATTCAAACAGGGAATGGGGGAAGAAAGTCTTGGGAAGATGTAGAAATGGGTGGTCAGAATAAAGCTTTATAGAGTGACACTTGAGCAGACTTAAAGGAGGACAGATAGTGAGTTCTGTGGTTATCAGGGAAGAGCATCCAGGAAGAGTGAGTTTGGAAGCAAAGAATGAGAAATGAGACCAAGGTACACAGTGGACTACATCAGGCTGAGATGTGTCACTATAATAAACTTGGCTTTGATTCTGAAGGAAATAGAGAGCGAATGGTGGGGGGGGGGGGGGGGG
>NW_006793209.1:599827-661528 GCF_000442215.2 Lipotes vexillifer
AACCCGCGTCTCCTGCATCGGCAGGCGGACTCTCAAGCACTGCGCCACCAGGGAAGCCCGGAGTGACATGATTTGACTTACATTTTAGCAGGACATCCTGGATGCTCTGTTGAGAAGAGCCTGAAGAGAAGCAAGACTTATGAGGGCGCTAAGAAGGACTTGGCAAGAATACAGTCAAAAGATGATGACTGGTGGCGTGGACTAGAAGGCAGCAATGGAGGTGGTGAGAAAAGGTCAGATTCTGGATAGACTTTGAAGGCAGAGTCAACAAGAATAGACTATGGCTTGGAAGTGGGCTGAGAAAGGAAGTCGAGAATCAAGAGTGAGTCTAGGGATTTTAGCCGGAACAACTGAGAAAACGGTGGTGTCATTACTGAGATAGGAAGCCTGAAGGGTGAGTAGGCTTTGAGGGGAAAATGAGAAGTTCAGTCTTAGCTACCTTAAGCCCGAGATGCTTATTAGACATCAAACTGGAGATGCTAAGCAAACAGTTGGATATATGGGTATGAAATCGCAGAACAGACCTGAGCTGGAGATACAAATTTGAAAGTCAAGGGCAAATTGATGGTGTTCAAAGCTGTGAGTTTGGAGGAGACCCCGACAGAAGTGAATGCAGGGAAGAAGGGAACAGGGTGGAGCTTTGGGATTCTCCCACAGTTAGTAGTGAAAACCATAAGGAGGAAAAAGCAAGCTGACTGAGAAGCAGCAGCAACGGAGAGGAGGAAAGCAGTGTAAGGTGTCCTGGAAGCCAAGGGAATGAACATATTTCGAGGAGGAGGCATGACAATTGTACCTAATGCTGCTAAACGATTTATCAAGACCAAGGTCAATGGCAATATTGATGAGAAGAGTTTTAGTGGGATCAAAACAAATTAGAATGGATTTAGGAGTTAGGAGCAGAAGAGAAACTTGAGAAAATGTGTATAGATTAAGTCTCTTGAGGAGATTTGCTGTAAAAGGAAGGCAAGAAGTGAGGTATTAACTAGAGGGAGAAAATGTGATCAAAAGGAGATTTTTGTTTTTAGTGGGAGAAATAAAAAGCTTGTTTGAATGCTGATGGGAATGATCTAATGACAAGGGGAAGTGTGTGCGTGTTTACACATATTCATTCTGTTACACATGATACTGAGTTGGCCAAAAAGTTCCTTTAAACCCGAACAAACTTTTTGGCCAATCCAATACATAGTTGCACACAAATCTGAACTTTTCTTTTCCCCACTTAATGACAGTATTCCATCAAATTCAAGTTCTCACTGACCAGAAGACACACCATTATTATTTTACCGCTCTGAAAGAAACAAATATTCTGCCATTTAAATATGACAGGCCATTATTTGAAAGACACATCCTGATTCCAGAGATGTTAAAATGGGAAAAAAGAAAAAAAAAAAAAAGCACCTCTCATAAACAATGACATATGATCTGCATCTTGGTGATTTTTTTCCATCTCAAGTCAAAGAGAAAAGCATCTTTCATGAAAGCCTGAAGAATATTCCTTTTTATCAGTGTACCCTAGCTTATTTAACCAGGTCTTTTTGACGATGATTTACTTATTTTCAATTCTTTGATGTCATAAAAATGCTGCAGTGAGTACCCTAATATATACAGTCTTCTTTACCCTGTCTAGGTGAATCTGTTAAAGAAATTTCTGGAAGTGCAATTGTCATCTTATGGAGAATCCAAATGGCTGTGCATAAAGGTTTTAGCAGCCTTCAGCAATGTCTGAGCGTGCCTCTTCTGACCCAACACCAGCCAACATATGGTGCTGTCAAATATGTTAATCTGTGGCAATATTGTGTGGGAGACAGAATAGTGGCCTCCCAAAGATGCCTACATACGAATCCACAGAACCTATGACTGTATTCCCTTACATGGCAAAGGCGACTTGGTAATTAATTTAAGGATCTTAAATTGGGGAGATTATCCTGGATTATTTTTGTGGGTCCCACGTAATCACATGGGTTCTTATAAGTGAAGGAGGGAAGCAGGAGAGCCAGAGAAAGGATGTGAAGACATGTCAGAAAAGCAGAGGCAAGCAATATGATTGGTGGCTTTTTGAAGACGGAAGGGGCCACAGGACAAAGATGAATTCCTCTAGAAACTGGAAACACAAGGAAACAGGCTCTCCCTTAGAAATGAGAGCTTCATTAAAATAACCTAGAAACTTTCCTCCACTGTTCTATACTCTGAAACAGAACAGCATTGGAGTTACCTACTATTTAACATTTCAGTAGAATGGTGCTTTGAAATAATTTGTTATAGAAGTTGGTCTGTATAAATTTTCTATATATTCTGTTCTATTTACAAAGTCATCCGCTTCTTCCATATTCTTTATTATGTTTGTATACAGCTGAGCAAAATAGACTCTTATGATTCTTTCAGTTTCTACTGCATTTGTACTCGTCAATTTTTTTTTTTTGTATTTTGCTTTCTCCCTTTTCTCTAAGTCAGCTAAAAATTTATCTTTTTTTTCTGTTACCTAGCTTTTAGATTTATTTATTAGTTCTATAATTTTTCAATTGTCCCATTCATTAAAATCTGTTTTTATCGTTTTTCACTATTCCTTTGCTTTTCTAAGTTGGAAGTTTAAATTATTTTTCTTGTTCATTATTAAATTATTTAGTGCTATGACTTTCTCTGAGCAGGACTTTAGATGTATGCTATAAGTTCTGGCATGTCATGCTTTCATCAATCCTTCTAGATGTATTACAATTTGAGTTTTGATTTCTTTATGTCTCAAGGATTAAGAGAAAAATTTGAAATTTCGACATGACTGTGTTTTTGGTTGTTTTTAAATAGTTATATTTTCAAATTTCTCCTTTTATTGCAATTGATCAAAAAATGGTTCTGATTCTATTCCAGCTTTGGTGACTTTGCTGAAGTTACATTAATGGCCAATATATAAATTTTTTGCAAAATTAATTAAATTAATTACATTTCCTGAGCATCTAAGAAAGAAGTATTCTCTATTTTCAGGGTAGTGTGTCTGATATATATGTGTGTGTGTGTGTGTGTGTGTGTGTGTGTGTATACACACACACACACACACACACACACACACACACACACACATATATATATATATATATATTCCATCTTATAAACTGTTATTTAGGCTTTCTATACCCTTAATCCCTTAATTATTTTTTGTCCATTTGGTCTATTGATGACTGTAATAAGTAACTTAAAGTCTCCAACTTTGCCTTAATTTCTGGTGATTCTTATAATGATCTTGATGTTATATTGTTTGGTGACTGGATAGTCACATTGTTTGAGCTTCATTGTGAGCTATACGCTATATCCTTATTAAGGGCCATTCTTTGTCTAGATTTTCTCCGGATTCAGATTCATCTGATAACAACACTGCAGTCAATGCTTTCTTTTTGTTCCTATCTGCCTGGGATGTCCTTGTCTATCCTGTGAGTTCCTCCCCTTGTTGGTCACTTGGTTTTAGGAGTGTGCCTTTTAAACAGAATATAGGTGGGTTCTGTGTTGCATGTCTAAGAGTCTTTCTCTTAGATGAGTTTGACCAGTTTAAATTTAATTATATGATAGATATAATTATTTCATCGTTTACAGCTTTTACTTTTTAAAAAATTACTCGGAATATGGTAGGAGAGAATACAGGTTCCGTTTACTTAGTGCAGAGAATTTAGGAAGTCTGGAGAAAGGGAGACTCTTAAATGCCAGAAATGAAGGTCTTGGTTCTGTCTACCATTTGTTCCTCAGATAAGGCAGTGATCTGACTCAATATCCTTTCTATGTTCTGAATACAGTTTTCACATTTTGTATTTAATATCCTTCATATATGTCAATACTTCTTTTATAGTGAATGCTTACAATGTATAAGAATTATTTAGTTGGCAATAAGTATAGGTAACACCTATGATGAGTTATCGATGTGTTTCTTGATAACTTTCCATTGATTCTCAGCATTTCTAAACCTGCATGGTTTCCTTCCCATAGCTGTGTCCCACCTCTAACACACAAGACACATCAACCATTCTCTGATTTTTTAAAATAAAAATAAATTTGCCTTTAGAGATCCTGTGTATTCCTCTGTTTTCTTCTGTAGGTGATTTTCATCATGCATTATCCTGGCCTCTTAAAAAAAATTGTGCAGGTAAATAACACATTAGAACTTATCGGCCAATGAAATGCACCCAGCTAAGCAGTCTACTGAGTTGTTCAACTGAAAGCCCGATGACTTTACTTTCTTTGTCAACTTAATATATTGTCTTCCTAATTTGAGTGAGTAATAAATGTCAAAATCCTACATCCAAAATAGCCCTGCAGCATCTCAACCTTCAGCTTTTGGGGAGAATGCCAGAGTTTGTTCTATAAGATGATTCTTAACTGCTAATGATTAACACCTCAAAGCCTGGAGGCACTCATGACTCCTTCACTGGAAAAAAATACCCAATAGCAGAAGCTGCATGGGTGTGTGTGAACGAAGAAAAACAAATTTCTCCAGACACAGTGTCCTGAAGAGAGAATCAAATGGTGGGTGAGCTGTCACTTGATCATTCTCTGTGTTAATGCTGCTGCAGGCATTGCACATTTTAGTTTTCCATTAGCAAATAATCTTATTAAAAAGATGGTCATGATAACGCTGACTGATGGAGAGGAAGCATGCCTGGTTTAAAATACTCACAATTTACTCACAACTGTGCTTTAAAGATGTAAAAATGTCATTTTAAATGCTATGTATATTTAATCTATTTCTGAGGGAGCAATTACATCTATATGAAATTCTAATGATTTGAATGTAATGTTCATCAAAGGATTCTCCATTTTCATTCCAGTCCCCTTCTCTTTAACAAATAGTTACTTTCATCTATAAGAACTGCATTCTTGAATACTCAATGATTATCACATGTCAGCGTCTGGGTAATGAAGGTGGGACCAATGTAGGAGCAATCATAGTTTCACCATTTCTCACTGCTAGATGTCTGAGCGGTCTATTTTAGAACACTGACTCAGAAGTGAAGGATATGATCAAGTTGGGAGAAAAGTCTTTTCCCCTTGCAGCAACAGTACAGAGTATTCCTTCATCCAGCAAATATTTGTGAGTGCCCCCTGTGTATTAGGTAATGTGCCAGGCAGTACCAGGTATGTATTTTTTTTTTTTTTTTTTTGCAGTACGCAGGCCTCTCACTGTTGTGGCCTCTCCCGTTGCGGAGCACAGGCTCCGGACGCGCAGGCCCAGCGGCCACGGCTCACGGGCCAAGCCGTTCCGCGGCATGTGGGATCTTCCCAGACCGGGGCACGAACCCGTGTCCCCTGCATCGGCAGGCGAACTCTCAACCACTGCGCCACCAGGGAAGCCCACCAGGTATGTATTGAAATGACTGGTTGGTTCCTGTCCTCTTAGAGCTTGTGGTCTGAGGGAAGCAGTCAGATCATCAATAAATAAGGGGGTTGCCTCCTTAGGTAGGTTTGTTCCTAGGTATTTTATTCTATTTGTTGCAATGGTAAATAGGAGGGCTTCCTTAATTTCTCTTTCTGATTTTTCATCATTAGTGTATAAGAATGCAAGAGATTTCTGTGCATTAATTTTGTATCCTGCTACTTTACCAAATTCATTGATTAGCTCTAGTAGTTTTCTGGTGGCATCTTTAGGATTATCTATGTATAGTATCATGTCATCTGCAAACAGTGACAGTTCTACTTCTTCTTTTCCAATTTGGATTCCTTTTATTTTTTTCTTCTCTGATTGCCACGGCTGAAACTTCCAAAACTATGTTGAATAATAGTGGTGAGAGTGGGCACCCTTCCTAATCTTAGAGGAAATGGTTTCAGTTTTTCACCATTGAGAATGATGTTGGCTGTGGGTGTGTCATATACGGCTTTTACTATGTTGAGGTAGGTTCCCTCTATGCCCACTTTCTGGAGAGTTATTGTGTAAATGAGTGTTGAATTTTGTCAAAAGCTTTTTCTGCATCTATTGAGATTATCATATGTATTTTATCCTACAGTTTGTTAATATGGTGTATAACACTGATTGATTTGCATATAGTGAAGAATCCTTGCATTCCTGGGATGAAGAAATCAAAGACAATACAAACAGATGGAAAGATATACCATGTTCTTGGATTGGAAGAATCAACATTGTGAAAATGACTCTACTACCCAAAGCAATCTACAGATTCAACGCAACCCCTATCAAATTACCAATGGCATTTTTCACAGAACTAGAACAAAAAATTTACACTTTGTATGAAAACACAAAAGACCCTGAATAGCCAAAGCAAACTTGAGAAAGAAAAATGGAGCTGGAGGAATCAGGCTCCCTGACTGCAGACTATACTACAAAGCTAAAGTAACCAAGACAGTATGGTACTGGAACAAAAACAGAAATATAGATCAATGGAACAGGATAGAAAGCCCAGAGATAAACCCATGCTCATATGGTTACCCTATCTTTGATAAAGGAGGCAAGAGTATACAATGGAGAAAAGACAGCCTCTTCAATAAGTGGTGCTGGGAAAACTGGACAGCTACATGTGAAAGAATGAAATTAGAACACTTCCTAACACTGTACACAAAAATAAACTCAAAATGGATCAAAGACCTAAATGTAAGGCCAGACACTGTAAAACTCTTAGAGGAAAACATACACAGAACACTCTGTGACATAAATCACAGCAAGATTCTTTTTGACCCACCTCCTAGAGAAATGGAAATAAAAGCAAAAATAAACAACTGGGATCTAATGAAACTTAAAAGTTTTTGCACAGCAAAGGAAACCATAAACAAAACGAAAAGACAACCCTCAGAATGGGAGAAAATATTTGCAAACAAGTTAACAGACAAAGGATTAATCTCCAAAATATACAAGCAGCTCATGCAGCTCAATATCAAAAAAACAAACAACCCAATCCAAAAATGGGTGGAAGATCTAAATAGACATTTCTCTAAAGTAGACATACAGATTGCCAACAAACACATGAAAAGATGCTCAACATCACTAATCATTAGAGAAATGCAAATCAAAACCACAATGAGGTATCACCTCACACTGGTCAGAATGGCCATCATCAAAAAATCTACAAACAATAAATGCTGGAGAGGATGTGGAGAAAAGGGAACTCTCCTGCACTGTTGGTGGGAATGTAAATTGATACAGCCACTATGGAGAACAGTATGGAGGTTCCTTAAAAATCTAAAAATAGAACTACCATATGACCCAGCAATCCCACTACTGGGCACATACCCTGAGAAAACCATAATTCAAAAAGATACATGTATCACAATGTGCATTGCAGCACTATTTACAATAGCCAGGACATGGAAGCAACCTAAATGTCCATCAACAGATGAATGGGTAAAGAAGATGTGGCACATATATACAATGGAATATTACTCATCCATGAAAAGGAATGAAATTGAGTTATTTGTAATGAGGTGGATGGACCTAGAGTCTGTCATACAGAGTGAAGTAAGTCAGAAAGAGAAAAACAAATACCGTATGCTAATGCACATATATGGAATCTAAAAAAAGGTACTGATGAACCTAGTGGCAGGGCAGAAATAAAGACGCAGACATAAAGAATGGACTCGAGGACACAAGGGGGTGAAGGGGAAGCTGCGATGAAGTGAGAGAGTAGCATGGACATATATACACTACCAAATGTAAAATGGATGGCTAGTGGGAAGCTGCCGCATAGCACAGGGAGATCAGCTCGATTCTTTGTGATGACCTAGAGGGGTGGGATACAGAGGGTGGAAAGGAGGCTCAAGAGGGAGGGGATATGGGGATATAAGTATACATATAGCTGATTCACTTTGTTGTACAGCAACAAATAGAAACCAACACAACACTGTAAAGCAATTATATGCCAATAAAGATATTAAAAATAAATAAAAATTTTTTAAAAATTGGACTAAAAATAAATAAACAGGGAGTTGGATTTTATTTCAAATCAGGGAGAAGTCCCTGCGAGGTTTAAGCAATGGAGTGTCAGGATCTGACTTGCACTTTTAAAAGGTTAAATCCAGCTTCAGCGTTAACTAAAGGAAGGCTGAGTTGAACCAAGGAGGCTTCAAGTCCTTTGCAGTGACCAGGGGCCCGATAGTGAGGTGGCAGTGGGTAAATCTGAGAAAGTGGTAGTGGGACTAGCTATTGTTTGGATGTAAAGGTGAAAGAGGAGGCCTATTACAGGTCTCTTCTAAATTTCATGTTTGTGCTATGCGGCAGAGGCACCATATACTGCAATCAGGGAAAGGGGGTGGGGATAGGTCCAGAGCCCAACATATGCCAAGAGTTTTCCTAGTGCCTTATTATATTCACAAAACCTCATATGGTTAAACATGATCATCCCCATATCCTTGATGAAGACACCAAGGCTGAAAGGGGTCACATTACTTGCTTGAAGCCACTTATCTCATGAGTAATGGAGTCAGAATTCCACCTTATTCTAGCTTCTCCTCTCTTCTCTCTCCTGCCACTCTTGACATAGTTTAGAAGAACTTTAAAGGTATGTTTTCTTCCTTTCTTTCTCTTTTAATTGTGCCCTCTTTTGTTCTATGATAATTTGTTTTCTTCTTACAGTAAATCCAAATTTATTATAAGCTATCTCATATCTCATTAGAGGAATTCAGTCCAGTTACAAGGACTTCTTTAAAACTGATTAATGGTAAAGTTACCATAGAATATATATATATATATATATATATATATGTATATATACGTGTGTATAAATATATATGTATATACACATATGTATATGCATGTATACACATATGTATATGGTATTTGGATATCTCCCTTGTTAATTATCTATATCAGTACCTGGATTAAGATAGCATCTAAACTATAAAAAGAAATGGAGCATTCTTAATTATTTAAAAGGACTAGAAAAGTGCTAAAAGCTGTCTTAAAAAATCTGTTAAAAAAAGATTTATGTTCTGTTTTCTTTTTTTTCCCCTTGGTAGGGGTGGGGAGACCCAAACACACTGAATAAATCAAAGAGCTGGCCTAGTGACCCAATTTACTTCTACTAATGTTTATCTAGTGCTTATTTTCTGCAAGGTACTCTACTAGATTCTGAAACAGTCACAAAATTAATTTTAAATGAGTGGGTATAAGCAATATCTGGAGGATTGGAAAGTGGCTGGTGAATCCTCAAAAAAAAAAAAATAAAATAAAATAAACCACTGATAAAAGGCAACATGATGAACTGCAAAAAGATGACCAGAGGGAGCCAGGGAAATGAATGTCTGCTGCAGTTTGAGCTACAACTTTATTAATCCTCTGGAAGGTGACGTACATTAATGAAATTTCCAGATGATGCTAAATAGGGAATTGTCAAACACACCAGTGAAAACAGAGAAAGAATATTATGTGCAAAGGCTAATAAGAGCAAGAAATAAAGGTTAGGCATCCAGAAAAGATGTCACTGCATGCCATTCTACATTAAGAACCACTGTATTCTACATAAAGAGCAAAGATTCAAATAAATAAATAAATAAATGCTAATTGGATTGAGAAGGTACCAGAGGTGACAGAGACAAGTAAAACAATAAAATCCAAGGAGAGCAAGGTGTTATATACACAGAAGATGACGAGGAAGCTGGAAAAGCAATTGCTAACCAAATAGACTAAAAATATTTTGGATGTTTTGAATATAGAAAGTATAAACGATTTTTAATTAATTAATTAATTAATTAATTTTGCGGTACGCGGGCCTCTCACTGTTGTGGCCTCTCCCGTTGCGGAGCACAGGCTCCGGATGCGCAGGCCCAGCTGCCATGGCTCACGGGCCCAGCCGCTCCGCGGCATGTGGGATCCTCCCGGACCGGGGCACAAACCCGTGTCCCCTGCATCGGCAGGCGGGCTCTCAACCACTGCACCACCAGGGAAGCCCTAAACGATTTTTAAAAGCCTCAAACAAGCAGTGAAACAAAAGGCAACCCTGAAAAAGTTTACTGTCTGGAGCATCTTAGGTCATGCAGGTTCTGCCTCCAGCCTCTTGCTTTTCCTAGTTCAGGGTGCAGGATGGCCCACACCTTCTCTCTACTCCTTTGAAGGAAGAGCCTCTCTTTGCATCCTATCAGCTGAAATGATGGAAGAATAGCACTACTTTTTTAAGTCAGTGAAGGCTCTGTGTTCAAAGCACCTCTGGAGGGCTTCCCTGGTGGCGCAGTGGTTAAGAATCCACCAATCCACCCCTGCCAATGCAGGGGACACGGGTTCGAGCCCTGGTCTGGGAAGATCTCACACGTCGTGGAGCAACTAAGCCCGTGTGCCACAACTACTGAGCCTGCGCTCTAGAGCCCGCAAGGCACAGCTACTGAAGCCCGTGTGCCTAGAGCCTGTGCTCTGCAGCAAGAGAAGCCACTGCAATGAGAAGCCTGCACACCGTAACGAAGAGTAGCCCCCGCTCGCCACAACTAGAGAAAGCCCGCACATAGCAACAAAGACCCAATGCAGCCAAAAATAAATAAATAAATAAAATAAATTAAAAAAAAAAAAAAAAAAAGAAGCACCTCTGGAGGTTGGTATTCTAGCCCAGAGTGTGCATTCTATTTATTACCCTAGAGGAGAGGTGCCCTGCCCGCACCTCACCCCACCATGGACACTGTCATTAACTACTAAAACTAGAAACCTCTTCTTGTTATCTCCTTCTCGTTCTCAGATATACCAATTGTATCTAAGGTTGTCTTTGGATTAGACAGTGAAAGGAGACCTCAAGCCTTGTTCCTCAAGCACCCAATGTGCACTCTCACAGATGAGTCACAGTGCTTAAGAAGGCATGTATTGCTCACCTAAAGATGAAAACTCGCAAGTTGACATTAAGCAAATTATCTAGCTCTTTTGCTCTCTCTCTTTCCCATTTACTCCACTACTACTCTGCTTTATAGTTTGGTTGTAGGTTGAATGGTACAAAATACTTTTTCTGAAAGCAGAACTAGCTTTCATTTGGCAATAACTATATGCCAGGCTGCTGGCACACATTAGCTCTTTTATGCTCCATAACAATCCTATGACCTAAAGATCACCAACGCCATTTTTAGAAAGCACTTCTTTTAACAAGATCCAGAAAAAAATGTGGCTCTTCTTTGAACATGATTATTTTTCATGTAACCGACCGGGAATGGTTGATTAAAATCATGATTGTAGAAAGGTGCAAGTTTCATTAGGTTCCCAGATAAAACTTTTCAACATTTGAGCCTGTCATACTGTGAATATGGTGACAAAAAAGGTGAAATCATCAACTCTATAACACTGAAAAGGACTCACTATTATATTCATATTTAGCATAATTCAATAGCTAGAAAAATACTCAAGCAATGGGTGGCCTCCTCCTTCCAGGAGAAGACAATGTTAAATATTAGAAAAAAGAACATTGTCTTTATAAACATTTAAGGCATTCCCCGAGTTCCATTTAATCTCAATTCTAGGGTATCTATTTCATCTACATTTTAGGAATAAAGAATGATGCCATGGAAACATGAAAAGTGAATTTTAGACATAAGTCTAACACAAATTTGGTAAATAGATATAACATTGGGCTTCTTTATTTTTTCAGTAAATATTTATTGAGCACCAACTGGAAGTAATCTCTCTCACATCGGAATTTATATACTGAAAGTATATCTCAGTTATTTATCTTGTATTTTCGGTATTTATGTCCTTGTCCTTTCTACTTTGTTTATTTATTCAACAAGTATTTATTGAGTGGGTAAATTTTGTTAAGCTAAGTGCTATGTGGGACTGTTTTTGCCTTCAAGAAGTTTACAGTCAGTGGAGGAGACAGAGAAGAAAATAGACTATTACACAACTGGAGTTATGGAGAGAACAATATATGTATGTCCAAGACCAAGGAGAGAACCACTCTACAAGATTAGAGAAGACATCATTTGGCTTCTCACTCAGGGCTGGGGATTGTACCTGTCCCCAGTAGTCAAACTACATAAACTCAAAATTCACAGGCTATTGAATAAAGTACTATTTTTCTGGCCCCACCTCAAAAAATTAGATGAAAGACTTAATGAATCTATTTCCGAGTAACGTAACTGAATCCAGGTAGAAAGTTTAAGAATATTTATAGGAATACAAAAATATCCAGTCCAACAAAGTAAAAATGACAATGCCTGGAAGACACTCAAAAATTATCAGACATGCAAAGAAGTAACAAAATACCACCCATAATGAGGAGGAAAATCAATCTAACAGAACCAATACAGAGCCACATATTAGGATTGGCAGACAAGTATACTAAAACTATATTCAGGATACTATCACTGTATTCCACATGTTCAAAAACTTAAGTAGAGACATTGAAATTATAAAAGTAACCCCAAATGAAAACGATTTACTGGCTGAGATTAATCACAGCTGATAAAATATATACTGGATGGGATTAACCACAGATTAGAGACTGCAAAAAAAAAAAAGAAAGAAAGAAGGATTAGCAAACTGGAAGATATAGTAATGGAAACTATCTAAATAAAACAATCCTTCCTTTTTTTATTTTATTTTTTCAGTGAGAAGAGTACCATTGAGCTATGAGACAACCTCAGGAGGCTTAACATGTATGTAATTACAGAGCCTCAAGGAGAAGGCAGAGAAGGGGGAACAAAAAATATATTTGAAGAAATATTGGCTGAAACTTTAAACACACAGATCCAAGAAGCTCGAGGAGTACCAACCAAAACAAAACAAAACAAAAACAAAGACAGAAACAAAATGAAGAAAATGACACCAAAGCATATCACAATCGAATTGCTCAAAGCAAATGATAAAGAAGAAATCTTAAAAGAAAAAAAAAAACACATAAAACATACAGAGGGTAAAGAAAACAATGACCCTAGATTTGTCTTTGGAAACTATGCAAATGAGAATATAATGGAACTGCAACCTTAAGGTACTGAAAGGGAAAAAAATAAATAAATAAAAGTGAAATTTTTTTCAGTCATTCTAAAGGTACAATAATTCATCACCAGCAGACCCTCACTCCAAGAAATGTTAAAGGATGTCTTCCAGACATAAGGAAAATGATACTAGAGGGCAATACGGATTAAGAATTAAGACTTAAGAAGTAGATCTGTCTTTATTCTCAGATGACATTATTGTCTACACAGAAAATCTAATAGATTTCCTAATGGATCCAATGGAATCTGAAAGAAAAGCTACAAGAATAATTGAGCTTAGCAAGGTTACCTGATAAAAGTTCAATATTCAAAAATTCATTACTATCCATATATTAGCAACAAACACTGAGGATTCGAAATTTTAAAACATCACCATTTACAATAATATCAAAATATGAAATACTTGGGCACGAATCTGACCAAAGATGTGTAAGACTAGTACCCTGAAAACTGCCAAGTATTTATGAGAGAAATTAAATGAGAGTTATACCATGTTCATGGATAAGAATAATCAGTATTATTAAGATTTCAATTCTCCCCCAAATGAGCTATAGATTTAAAACAATTCAAATTAAAATTCCAGCAGGAATTTTTGTAGACATTTTAAAGTTTTCTAAAATTCATATGGAAATGCAGTGGACCTAGAATAGCCAAAACAGTTTTAGATTAAAAAAAAATTTGAAAGAGTAGCATCACTTGAACTAACAATGTATGAATCTCAAAATAATTATGCTCAGAAATAGAAGCCAGACGAAAAAAAAAGAAACATCTATAGTTACAGATAGCAGATCAGTATTTTGTCTGGATGAGAGTGGCAGGGAGGGGTGGAGTTAGGGCCAATGGAAGAATTTACAAAAGGGCACAAGGAGACTCTTGGAGTGAGGAATATGCTCACTATCTTGATTGTGGTGATGGGTTCATGATGCACACATATGTCAACATTTATCAAATTGTATACTTTAAATATGTATAGTTTATTGCATGTCAATTACATCTCAATTAAATTGCCTAAAAAGTAACGGATGGAACGAAAGTCTCCTATCTTACGCCATTTCCCTCCCTGCTCCCACATACGTAATCACTATTAAAGTCAATTTCTTATGTACTCAGTGCATTTTTTCTTACTTTTTCCACATTGCTGTGTACCCATACAATGTGTACTACTGTTTTGTGTGTTTTAAGCATACATAAATGTTAATATAATGTGCACATTATATTTTATTGGCTTTAATCTCTCCAGAGTGTTGTGAAGGATATATGAGCTTCACTTCTGAAGCTGTACTGCCCTCTGGGAAGAAACCAATATAATCCCGAGAGGAATAAAGCAATGAAGAGGAAACTTTTTCTGAAATGG
The DNA here is from genome assembly GCF_000442215.2 of Lipotes vexillifer. Classification (NCBI taxonomy): domain Eukaryota; kingdom Metazoa; phylum Chordata; class Mammalia; order Artiodactyla; family Lipotidae; genus Lipotes; species Lipotes vexillifer. The sequence continues at coordinate 614,061 of NW_006793209.1, forward strand.
AAAAATGAGACTGAAAAAAAACAAAACAAAGAAAAGATGTGATGAAAAGTTTTGGAAGAGAAGAGGCAAAGAGAAAGCCGAAAAAAAGTATTTCACAATGAAACATCAAAAGAGTTCTAGAATCGTAAAATAGGAATTAAAGGAATTTAAGATGAAAACATTAAAAAGATCTTTAAGAGGCTGCAGGAAACGAAAGTAGGATAAAGCAGAAATGGCATGGAAAATGCCTTATGTAACAAACTGCTGGTTAAGTCAAGATCCCATTGAAGTGTTGGGGAAAGAAGGCACCTGACAGCCCAGGGTATGGGGAGGAGGGACCCACAGCTGGGCCGTGAACGCACTGTAGGAATTAACCAGTAAGCCCAAACTGGTAGGTTCCAAAGACCTGCAAAGAGAATTTATGAGTGCCAGTAAAAAGCGGACTGGGGGTACAGCTCAAGAGAACCAACATCTATTGAAAGCTTTATCAGTTAGAGTTAGGTTCAGCTGTAAGTGTCAGAAATTCCACAATAACAGTGATTGAACAAGATGGACCTTGGCCTCTCTCTTGCATGAAAAAATTCAAAGGGCTAGAAGGGCTGTTCCACAGAGTTGTGAGGAGCTGCCCAGGTATGTTCATTATGCCATCATCCCTAGGGTGGAGTCCTCCATCATGGTCCAGGGATGCCTGTTGGAGGCACATTGTGGGGATTCCAGGGTAGAGGAAGGAACAAAGGAGAAAGAACAAAGTGTACACCAGTTTCCTCTGGCTTCCTGGAAGGTGCCACCCAGCACTTCTGCTTTCATTTCATTGGCTGAGATTTTGTGTCATGGCCATACTCAGCTTCAAGGAAGGCTGGGAGATAGAGTCATTATTTATAGTGGCTATAAACCAGCTAAAAATTAAGGTTCTGCCATTAAGCAGAAGAGAATAGGGGGACTGGGCACACAGTTAGCAGTCTTTATCACAAACTCCTTTAGGCTAAGTGCTTTTATACACATAGATTTTTAACTTTCATATAAACGCTACAAGATAAATATTATTACTCCCACTTTACAGGTGAATAAAATGAGGAATCAAGAGTTCAAGTAGTGCGTCCGGAGCCTGTGCTCCGCAATGGGAGAGGCCACAGCAGTGAGAGGCCCCCATATGGCAAAAAAAAAAAAAAAAAAAAAAAAAAAAAAAAAAAAAAAAAAAAAAAAAAAAAAAAAAAAAAAAAAAAAAAAAAAAAAAAAAAAAAAAAAAAAAAAAAAAAAAAAAAAAAAAAAAAAAAAAAAAAAAAAAAAAAAAAAAAAAAAAAAAAAAAAAAAAAAAAAAAAAAAAAAAAAAAAAAAAAAAAAAAAAAAAAAAAAAAAAAAAAAAAAAAAAAAAAAAAAAAAAAAAAAAAAAAAAAAAAAAAAAAAAAAAAAAAAAAAAAAAAAAAAAAAAAAAAAAAAAAAAAAAAAAAAAAAAAAAAAAAAAAAAAAAAAAAAAAAAAAAAAAAAAAAAAAAAAAAAAAAAAAAAAAAAAAAAAAAAAAAAAAAAAAAAAAAAAAAAAAAAAAAAAAAAAAAAAAAAAATTAAAAATTTAAAAAATTTAAAAAATTAAAAAAATAAGAAAGAGTTCAAGTAAATTATAGAAAAGTCACAATAGGATTAAAATCTAGATCTATCGGGCTCCACAGCATATCTTTTCACGGTTAAAAATGGGAAATTTAAGAGTCAATCCTGAGGGAAAGATTCTTGGGAAAAGCACAAATGTAAATGCAAAAATGAGGCAGAAGACCCAAGCAGAATGATTAAAATTTTATAAGAAACAGGACAATGTATTGATAATTTGGGGGAATTGTTCTATGTGATGTCTATGGAACATTTTTTGTTTTTGTTAGCGAAAACTTGGGCCTTCAACGTGTATTTTGTATAGGTTCACAATCTCTTATTTATATGCCAAATCCTCAATTTCTGAAAACCAAATTTTTTCCCCCAAATCATTTATTGGCAAAATCTGACTTAAACTGATGTGAGATTCTTTATATTTGTTATTTTGTGTGACTATTCATAAGTTTCACTGCAGCAGTATCAATGAGCTTGACTATAGGGACTGCTATACATCCCTGGGTAATAATGGTATATGTACAATATTACCTTTCAAAGTCTGAAACTGTGTAAGAAATATACCTGGCCCCTAGGGTTCAGCTAAGGGAATGTAGACTCTATAAAAACCTTTCTAACTATTGAAAATCAGATAAGGTAATATCTGTGAAAGTGCATAAGGATGACTTGAGAAATTCATAAACATGTAATATATTATTATTAGCTCATGGCCAGACTGGCTCATTTACCTTTGGCTCAGCAGGTCAATATCTGAGGTATATTTTCCTCCATAAAAAAGAATGTGTCTGTAAATTTACTTTGAATATAAATTTCTTAGATATTATTATTATTAGATAAATATTGTGATTTATGCTAATATTCTAATTAGCCTAGTTCAATTTGGTTGTGGAAATATCTTCCTCAGAGACAACACTTTATGTGAGGTTAATCCCTGAAGGCTCCTGACTAGAACACAAATCAGCTGCAGAGGCAAATATGAGGTCATTAAGTCGATAAAGATATAAAAATGCCGTGTCATGTTCTAAAATACCATGTCTGAGCACCTTGCACTCAGGTGATATGCACCAGAAAACCACATAAACAGCTCGTTTTTCAACAAGAGGAATTATCATGAGCCTCAGAATATAGGCAAACAGCATGAGAGGGTTTTGAAGAATTTAAAACTTCTTAACAAGCAGTCTGCTTGTTAATTCGCAGCTTCTAGATCTCTACTCTCTGCTCACCACGTGTCTTTCTACAAATGGTATGACTTTTCTTCAGTTTCCGCAGTGGTTATCATTACGTTGTCTTTCACTGAGTGCTTCTGAAGAGATGCAATGAAGACAACAGGAAGATGTGCTAATGTGGATTGTTCTTTTAATGACAACCTTAAACATGCGAGACGAATGACATAAATACTATTTCCTAAGTGAGCAGCGAACTTCCAGATACCACAAGGCATATCCACGTCATCAACTTAGGTGCCAGAGGCCTATCAAGATACGGGGATTATGAACAAAAGGAGAAAATCCTTATTTCCACATGGCTTTTCATCAGCAGATTTCCTTTTGCAGCAGATATTGCCTTTTTTTTTTTTTTTGCCACTTCAGGATGAGGATAACAGCAAAGGATAGTTAAGTATGAACAAAACAGGAGTAGCAGTGGTTCAGTCAGGTTCAAGAACCACAGCTAACCAGCTATGTCAGCTCACCTAAAAGTCAATTAGCGAGTACACAGAAGACCATGTCACTGAAAATCTTTCTTAGTTCATTCTTTTCCTGACCCCGCTAAACTCCAAGAGGTAAAAGAAAGCTAGTGGCAGACCCTCGGAAGGTAGAAGAATGGACAGTTGCTTCTCCAGGATTTCAGAGCTGCCTCAGGCCAAGCAGAAGCATCCTGCCGGGTTACTCTCTCCTTTCTGTATTTCATTACCACCTACTAGGAAGGAATATCACCGTAGACCTTGTGGCGCTCATAACCTATTTTTCTGAGATAAAAGTACAAGAACAAAACAAATTCTATGGAAGGCAGTGCCCGTAAGTGACGGCTGGGTCTTAGAACCACTATACACTCTAGGCATTGAGAGGAGAGAGAGATTATTTAGGACTTCCCCAGAAGCCAAGTGACTTCTTTTATCGTTGTCTCCAGTGTCCCAGTGACCTAAAGAGGCAGGCAGGAAGGAGGAGGGGTGGGGAGAAACAGGTGATCCAGAACGGATGCTTTGGCATCTGGGTCCCCAAGGATACACACCTCCAATTTGTCAGCACCTTGTCAGTGAGGATGAGAGAGTGTCTCCTTGAATGCAAGGAGAAATGTGGCTGCCCGTGGAGGTATGAGGTCAGCAGCAGAGAGGGGAGAAGGAATAGAGAGAGAGGATGTTAGGAAGACTGGGATCTCGAGGTAGTTGAGGGTTGCGTGGGTACTCTTGTTCTGGGCTTAACTCGAGAACAACTTTGTGGACGTAGATTCACAGTAATAGGTAACGGTGTAGGTGCTAAATTATTTAACCACATTTTCTTTAGTCCTGCAAGCAAGAGCACCAGTAAACCTGTAGAGAAACTGATTCACCAAAAAAGCCGAGTGCAGATCGCATAATGTAAAACAGTAATTATGCTGGCAATTACTCATTTTAAAGTCTAAGCAAGCTGGCTTTAATAAACCACAAACCACGTATCACCAATATTCTCCTTTTTATTACAATAAAATAGCACTTTCAAGCTTGTAATTGCTTTATAGACCTAGAAATAGAATGTTGATGAGATTATTTCCACAGGGTTCAAATATTTATGAAAATCCTAATAATTTTAAAAGTCAAAACACAAACATTACCAAAAAAAACCCCAAAAACCTCGTAAAATAAAACAGCCTCTCTGTTGCATTTTCTGTTGTCTTTAAACCAAGAATTAACATTGGTCTCACATTTTCTGGCTTCTCCAAGTAGGAGCTTCTTAGTTACCATTTCAAAGAAAAGGCTTCATAGAGAAATTTGGATGGTATATGTCTGGGTTATTTCTAAAGGAACAAGCTTCTTTATAAAAGTGCACCTTTACTAAAGCTTTTTACCAAAAAGCTTTATTACTTAAAGAAAGGTTTATAGGTAAGAGAAAAGAGGGGATAAAAAGTGAAAGACAGAGGAGGTCCAGAGATGGCTGATGAGTGAAGTGGAAATTAATGGCCATAATTGCCAATGTGGGCATTTACCAAATGGGCTGTTATAACAAACTGCTGTAGACTGTGTGGCTTATAAATAGCAGACAACTATTTTTCATAGATCTGGAGGCTGGAAGTTCAAGATCAGGGTCAGGTGCAGCTGCTAAACTCTGCTTATGTCCTCAAATGGTAGAGAGCAGAGAGGAAGCAAGCTCTCATGACTTTTATAAGGGCACTAATCCCATTCATTAGGGCTCCACCCTCATGACCTCATCTAACCCTAAATACCTCCCAAAGGCCCCACCTCCCAATACCATCACACTGGGCCCTGAGTTTCAACATTTGAATTTTAGAGGATGCACAGATATTCGGTCCATAATACCAAATATAGCATTCATTCATTCATTTGTTCACTCACTTAATTCACCTAATTAAAACAGGTTTTAATTAGGGCCTCTTCTGTTACCAGCACTATTTTTTGGAAGGTATATCAGTAGTTATTCAATATTTTTTCAAATTAAATCTCACATTACGTCTTATTATACAAAATAGATGGAAGAGGTATTTTATGAAGCTGGATTGTCATGTCCTGAACTCAAGTTTATAATCTCTATTTTCTATGGTTAATCACCAAATAATATGGCTATTTTGATAAGCCCCCCAATTTGACATTGGCAGTTATAGCAGTCAGCATCCAATTTATTTTTTGTCCTTCCCTTTTTGTTGTTGTTGTTCCATTAAAAATCTTGATTCATGCCAGAAAGGAGTCACAGTTGCTAAGAGTTCCCTAACAGCATGACAGCATGTGTCCTGTAATCTCAGGGTACTCTTCAATTAAACAGAGATGAAAGAAAGGCTTTGATCTGAGGTCTGCACAAAAATGATTTAACCTGGTATTTATTTATAGACTCAATAAGTCACTGCTAGAGATATAGTGGTGAGAAACTATCTTTGTCAGTCTTGTGAAATTTAAATCTGGCAGGGGAGGTAGACATTAAACAAAATTAATTACACAAGTCATTATTTAATAATCATTGTAATAAATGCTACAGAGTGCTATCTGAGTATGTGGCTGGGATGCTCACTCTGACTGGGGATCCAGGAAATCTCAGGACTGGATGATTGGTTGGGTGTGGAAGGCTGGAATGAGGCAGGTGCCAAGGACTGTTGAGTGGAATCTGAGTCAAGGAACTACAAGGTGGCGCAGGTTTGTTACTCTCATTTTATTTTGCAGGGCAGGGGGAGTCATACGTGGTGATCTCTAATGTGTTAAAATTTGGATATCGTACCTCTGAGTATATTTTATTATATTTTTAATATACAACTGCCCCACACACATGTGGAACATAGAAAGCACTTCTCTAGGATCCTCATGCTGCCCTCCCATCAGAGCAGTTTTGAGGACATAAAGCCAGGATTAAGTCCAAGTTCACCACCTCTAGCTTGACACCTGGAAAGTTCTGTCCCATTTCTGAGTGTTGATTTCCTCAGCTGTGAAATGAAAGCAATAGGCCTACCTTATGGAGTTGTGAGGAATAAATAAATTTAAATATGAAGGGCCCCTTGAACAGTCCTTAGTAACTAATAGCCACGTAACACGTTGATATCAATTTCTTTGTCTCTCTCTTCTTTATACCCCTGCAAAACAGGAATGAGGATACACACTTACCAGGGTTAATGTGAGGATTAAATGCCATGCTCTATGTGGAAGCATGTGGTACATAGTATACGCTCAAAAAGAATCAGGAAAGAAAAAAAAAAAACTGGAAAAAGCATGAGAAATACGGCACTTCACACTTGGGACTCGACACTGTTACTCTTCCCAGAACCTACTCCCTCTCAGCACATAATGTATCAGCTATAGAAGAGTCAATATGTTCCCCGTCACCTACCTAAACACTAGTCCCTGGGATGCATCCTTGGAGATTTGCTGCATGCAAGTGGACAGCAAAAATCATATGATCTGCCACACGAGTATCCCTGCTCTACAAAACTACACTTTTTTTCCCTTTCTGGACTACATCTCGTTCAGATTTACAGGTTAAAAAACTGAGTGATGTACAGTGTTCACAAATTACTCCTGGAAGTTTACTGACATCCCAGACACAGAGACTAGAGGTCCTCAGGCTGCCCGGCTTCCGCAAAATTTCCCATCAGAGCTCCACACTTCGGACTTCGTGATTTGAGACTGGACCCCAACGTCCGGCTCGCCCGTGTGGAGGTAAGTGACACCAGGTATTCTTCCATCACGGTCTGTGTTAGTTCACTACTTTAGCGGCTAATGGTTGCTCCTCTGTGTGGCCCACTTACCTGCATTAATGAGGAGTCAGAGCATATTCTATCTTTACGCATGCCCTTCTCCTTTTGCTTGACTTTTACTGTATGCTGTTTTTTAAAAGTCTGAAAACCCCAGGAACAGAAATAAATGGCATAGACATAGGCGTATATTTAGATAGATGGATGGCTAGATAGGTGCTAGATGGAGAGATAAAAATAGATTAGGTAGGTAGGTAGGTAGATAGAGAGATAGATAGGAAGGAAGGTGAGAGAGCTGTGGACAGAATTCTAAAGGTGCCCCCACCTCCAAGAGTCTCCAAACCTCGTTTATTTAATCAAGCACTAATCTAGGTGCTGCTTTGAAGGAATTTTTCCAGATGTAATGAAAGCCCCAGGTGGGTCTGATCTCATCACTGAAGCTCTTCAAAGCAGAGAGCTTTCTTTAGCTCGTAGCAGAAGTCAGAGTTTTGAAGCTGGAAGATGGGCAGACATGCAGGCAGCCACTAGGCGCAGAGAGCAACCCTGGCTGACCAGCAGCAGGGAAATGGGACCTCATTCCTAAAACCACTGGAAAGAATTCTGTTGACCATCTGAATGGCTTGGAAGCAGATTCTTTCTCAGAGCCTCTAGACAACAGCCCAGCCCAGCTCACATCCTAATTTAGGTCTTGTGAGACCCCAAGTTGATAACCCATCTAAGTCCACCCATGCTTCTGACCTACAAATCTATGAGCTACATTTGTGGTAATTTGTTATGCAGTAACATAGAAATAATGCAGATAGGCAGACAACTAGATATCACTGCCAGCATATTGCATTAATTAAAATATTGGAGAGTTGAAATTACTCAGTGACATGTCATAGGAGGATTATTTGGTGGTGAGTCTAGATCAGGTATACCCTGTTGGTTATTACTAGATCACAGAATTTACATTGTGCCCTTGGTTGCTATTTCTTCCAGAAAGATTTTAACCCCAGTTTAATATAAAACCAAAGATTCAAAAATTCATTTAACATGTCATTTAACAATTATGGGTTATGCTTTCAAGTAGTAGGCTTTAGATTTCTAGTAGGCTACTTTAGTCATCTGTCCAGATTCACTTTTACGTAAAAAAAACTTTCCTAATGGTATCAGCCCCTCAAATGGAATGCTTGATATTATGGGACATTTGAACAATTTTCAGAAACAATAATGGTAGCTAATTCAAGCAATAAAGGCAATTAAAATTCCAAGGAAAAGCAAAAAGCAATATGAGAAAAGAAATAAAACCATGATTCACTGTTTGGATCTATTTTAAACTGCATAAAATAATCACAATAATATAAATATTCCTTATTGATTTTGATCTTTTAGAATTAGCTCAAAGCATGGAGATTTAATTATGATTGTGAAACAGAATGCAGATGTTATTACTCTGAATAATGTTAAAGCACAAAGAAAAAGTCTCAAAGGTGGAAGGGAGGAAAACAGTAAGAAGAACCCATGTTAGGAAGGAAAGGAGCAAGAAACACCATCTGTAATTGATGGAACACGAAATGTAAGATTTAAGTATACACATTTCTTAAAACTCAATAGGAACCAATAAAGGAACTAAACATCTTGATATAAATATGTTTAAAAATTGTGGAGGGAAGGTAGGAAGTGGTATAAGTTAGTACAATCATTAACTTTCATCATGGGAAATAGGTAATGTTTCAACTGGTAGGATTTTCATCTTAACTAGAGATAGAGCAGTAACTGCTAGAAGAAATAGCTAAAGGTAGTTAATAATAGTTGCCTCTGGGAAGTGGCACAAGGAATGGAAGGGAGTCTGGATGAGAACCATTGTGATGTGTGTGTGTTTTGTTGTTGTTGTTTGTTGTTTTGTTTTGTTTTTGGCCACACTGTGCGGCATGCGAGACCTTAGTTCCCTGACCAGGGATTGAACCCACACCCCCTGCATTGGAAGCACAGAGTCTTAACCACTGGACTGCCAGGGAAGTCCTGTGTATGTGTTTTAATTAGAAATAGTTCAAGAATTCAAAAAAAGGAATAGATAATAACAGAATAAACATCAAAGTAAACACAGTTTTATCAAATTCAGTATTTTCCCACATTTGCTCCAGATTTTTTCTAATTTAAAAAGTGTTTAACTTTTTAAAAAAGTAAAATATAATCAAGGAACCTGACGTACCTCTCTAATCTGTCATCTACCTTCCCTCCCCAGAGTTAAAAACTAATTGGAGGTGAGTGTTTTATTCCCTTGAATGTTTTGTTTTTCCCTTCATATGAATAAATCCATAGCATACACAGTACTATTTTGTGTGTTTTTAAACTTGAAATTTCCAGTTTGCCATGTTTTTCTCCAACATTACTTCTTGAAGATGTACCCATGTTTTCCATGCTCTACTGCATTCAAGATGTTTGTTTTTGCTATTTAGTATATTTAGCAAAATGCTATTTGCATTTTACGACTGCTCTACAATTTTTAAATTAATCCTTCCATCAATGGACAGTTGGGCTGTTTCCAAATCCTCACCATTATAAGCAATCATGAATATCCTTACACATCCACTTGTGTGTTGATTCACCCATGCAAGGGCTCTTCTAGGCTGTGTAGCTAGCAGTGAGTCCTTAGAGAGTAGGGAAGGCACTCTTTCAACATTATCACATCTTGCCAAATTAATACATCAAAAGTAGTGATGCCAATTAAAATTTCTACCAGCAATGCATGAGTGTTCCTGTTGCTTCACAATCTTTCCAACTCTTGGTATTCCCAAACGTTTCAATTTTGCATACTTGATAAAGTAAAATGGCATTGCTTTGCTTCATTCTGCCTTTACCTGGTCATTAGTGAGGGAGAGCATCATTTTTTTTTTTTTAACTGGGATATAGTTGCTTTACAATGTTGTGTTAGCTTCTGTTATACAATGAAGTGAATCAGCTATATGTATACATGTATCCCCTCTCCCCCACCATCCCACCCATCTAGGTCACCCCAGAGCACTGAGCTGAGGTCCCTGTACTATACAGCAGGTTCCCACTAGCTATCTGTTTTACACATGGTCGTGTATATATGTCAATCCCAATCTCCCAATTCATCCCATACCCCGCTTAAAAGGAGAGCATCTTTTGACATATTGGTTGGACATTTGGGTTTCCTCCTTTGTGATTATCCTACTCTACCCTTTTCCCGATTTTCCATTCCATTGTTTGTTTTTTCTGGGTAATATGCAGAAGTGACCTATAGACTCAGGATGCCAACCCTCTGTTATACTTACAGATATATTTTTATAGGTAGTCTTTCCACTTCATATATGGTGCATTTTATATAGATGTTACACATTTTAATATAGCTTAATTTACCAATCTTTTCCTTTAAAGTTCGTGGGGTTATGTACCTTAAGAAATCTCTCCCTGAGCCAAGTTCAGGACATTGGACCACCAGAGACCTCCCGGCCCCACCTAATATCAATCAGCGAGAGCTCTCCCAGAGATCTCCGTCTCAATGTTAAGACCCAGCTCCACTCAACGACCAGCAAGCTCCAGTACTGGACACCCTATGCCAAACAACTAGCAAGACAGGAACACAAGCCCACCCATTAGCAGAGAGGCTGCCTAAAATCATAATAAGTTCACAGACACCCCAAAACACACCACAGAATGTGGTCCTGCCCACCAGAAAGACAAGATGCAGCCTCATCCATCAGAACACAGGCACCAGTTCCCTCCACCAGGAAGCCTACACAACCCACTGAACCAACCTTACCCACTTGGGGCAGACACCAAAAACAACAGGAACTATGAACCTACAGCCTGCGAAAAGGAGACCCCAAACACAGTAGGTTAAGCAAACTGAGAAGACAGAGAAATATGCAGCAGATGAAGGAGCGAGGTGAAAACCCACCAGACCAAACAAATGAAGAGGAAATAGGCAGTCTACCTGAAAAAGAATTCAGAGTAATGATAGTAGAGATCATCCAAAATCCTGGAAATAGAATGGAGAAAACACAAGAAACGTTTAACAAGGACCTAAAACAACTAAAGACCAAACAAACAATGATGAACAACACAATAAATGAAATTAAAAATTCTCTAGAAGCAATCAATAGCAGAATAACTGAGGCAGAAGAACAGATAAGTGACCTGGAAGATAAAATAGTGGAAATAACTACTGCAGAGCAGAATAAAGAAAAAAGAATGAAAAGAATTGAGGACAGCCTCAGAGACCTCTGGGACAACATTAAACGCACCAACATTCGAATCACAGGGGTCTCAGAAGAAGAAGAGAAAAAGAAAGGGATGGAGAAAATATTTGAAGAGATTATCATTGAAAACTTCCCTAATATGGGAAAGGAAATATTCAATCAAGTCCAGGAAGCACAGAGAGTCCCATACAGGATAAATGCAAAGAGAAACACTCCAAGACACATATTAATCAAACTATCAAAAATTAGATACAAAGAAAAAATATTAAAAGCAGCAAGAGAAAAGCAACAAATAACATACAAGGGAATTCCCATAAGGTAAACAGCTGATCTTTCAGCAGAAACTCTGTAAGCCAGAAGGGAGTGGCAGGACATATTTAAAGTGATGAAGGGGAAAAACCTACAACCAAGATTGCTCTACCCAGCAAGGATGTCATTCAGATTCGATGGAGAAATTAAAACCTTTAGAGACAAGCAAAAGCTAAGAGAATTCAGCACCACCAAACAAGCTTTACAACAAATGCTAAAGGAACTTCTCTAGGCAGGAAACACAAGAGAAGGAAAAGAGCTACAATGACAAACCCAAACAATTAAATGGATTAAATGCTCCAACCAAAAGACATAGACTGGCTGAATGGATACAAAAACAAGACCTGTATATATGCTGTCTACAAGAGACCCACTTCAGACCTAGGGACACATACAGATTAAAAGTGAGGGGATGGAAAGTGATATTCCATACGAATGGAAATCAAAAGAAAGCTGGAGTAGCAATTCTCATATCAAGAGACAAAGAAGGACACTACATAATGGTCAAGGAATCAATCCAAGAAGAAGATATAACAATTGTAAATATTTATGCACCCAACCTAAGAGCACCTCAATACATAAGGCAAATACTAACAGCCATAAAAGGGGAAACCAACAGTAACACAATAACAGTAGGGAACTTAAATACCCCACTTTCACCAATGGACAGATCAAGCAAAATGAAAATAAATAAGGAAACAAAAGCTTTAAAGGACACATTAAACAAGATGGACTTAACTGATATTTATAGGACATTCCATACAAAAACAGCAGAATAAACTTTCTTCTCAAGTGCTCATGAAACATTCTCCAGGATGGATCATATCTTGGGTCAGAAATCAAGCCTTGGGAAATTTAAGAAAATTGAAATCGTATCAGGTATCTTTTCTGACCACAACACTATGAGACAAGATATCAATTACAGGAAAAAAACTGTAAAAAATACAAAAACATGGAGGCTAAGCAATATGCTACTAAATACCCAAGAGATCACTGAAGAAATCAAAGAGGAAATCAAAAAAAAAACCTAGAAACAAATGACAATGAAAACACAACAACCCAAAACCTATGGGATGCAGCAAAAGTAGTTCTAAGAGGGAAGTTTATAGCAATACAGTCCTACCTCAAGAAAAAAGAAGAATCAAATGAAGAACCTAACATTACACCTAAAGCAATTAGAGAAAGAAGAATTTAAAAAAAAAACAAAGTTAGCAAAGAAGAATTAAAAAAACCCCAAAGTTAGCAGAAGGAAAGAAATCATAAATATCAGATCAGAAATAAATGAAAAAGAAATGAAGGAAATGATAGCAAATATCAATAAAACTAAAAGTTGGTTCTTTGAGAAGCTAAACAAAATTGATAAACCATTAGCCAGACTCATGAAGAAAAAAAGGGAGACGACTCAAATCAACAGAATTAGAAATGAAAAAGGAGAAGTAACAACTGACACTGCAGAAACACAAAGGATCATGAGAGATTACTACAAGCAACCATATGCCAATAAAATGGACAACCTGGAAGAAATGGACAAATTTGTAGAAAAGCACAGCCTTCTGAGACTGAACCAGGATGAAATAGAAAACATAAAGAAACCAATCACAAGCAATGAAATTGAAACTGTGATCAAAAATCTTCCAACAAACAAAAGCCCAGGACCAGATGGCTTCACAGGCAAATTCTATCAAACATTTAGAGAAGAGCTAACACCTATCCTTCTTAAACTCTTCCAAAATATAGCAGAGGGAGGAACACGCCAAAACTCATTCTATGAGGCCACCATCACCCTGATACCAAAACCAGACAAAGATGTCACAAAGAAAGAAAACTACAGGCCCATATCACTGATGAACATAGGTGCAAAAATCCTCAGCAAAATACTAGCAAACAGAATCCAAGAGCACATTAAAAGGATCATACACCATGCAAACCCCAAGTGGGTTTATCCCAGAAATGCAAGGATTCTTCAATATACGCAAATCAATCAATGTGATACACCATATTAACAAATTGAAGGAGAAAAATCATATGATCATCTCAATAGATGCAGAAAAGCTTTTGACAAAATTCAACATCCATTTATAATAAAAACTCTCTATAAAGTAGGTATAGATGGAACTTACCTCAACATAATAAAGACCATATATGACAAACCCACAGCCAACATCATTCTCAATGGTGAAAAACTGAAACCATTTCCACAAAGATCAGGAACAAGGCAAGGTTGCCCACTCTCACCACTATTATTCAACAAAGTTTTGGAAGATTTAGCCACAGCAATCAGAGAAGAAAAAGAAATAAAAGGAATCCAAACTGGAAAAGAAGAAGTAAAATTGTCACTGTCTGCAGATGACATGATACTATACATAGAGAATCCTAAAGATGCCACCAGAAAACTACTAGAGCTAATCAATGAATTTGGTAAAGTAGCAGGATACAAAATTAATGCACAGAAATCTCTTGCATTCCTATACACCTATGATGTAAAGTCTGAAAGAGAAATTAAGGAAACACTCCCATTTACCATTGCAACAAAAAGGATAAAATTCCTAGGAATAAACCTACCTAAGGAGACAAAAACCTGTACTCAGAAAACTATAAGACACTGATGAAAGAAATTAAAGATGATACAAATAGATGGAGAGATATACCATGTTCTTGGATTGGAAGAATCAGCAGTGTGAAAATGACTGTACTACCCAAAGCAATCTACAGATTCAATGCAATCCCTATGAAACTACCAATTGCATTTTTCACAGAACTAGAACAAAAATTTCACAATTTGTATGGAAACACTAAAGACCCCGAATAGCCAAAGCAATCTTGAGAAAGAAAAACATAGCTGGAGGAATCAGGCTCCCTGACTTCTGACTATACTACAAAGCTACAGTAATCTAGACAGTATGGTCTGTTCACAAAAACAGAAATATAGATCGATGGAAAAGGATAGAAAGCCCAGAGATAAACCCACGCACATATGGTCACCTTATCTTTGATAAAGGAGGCAAGAGTACACAAGGTAGAAAAGACAGCCTCTTCAATAAGTGGTGCTGGGAAAACTGGATGGCTATATGTGAAAGAATGAAATTAGAACACTTCCTAACACCATACACAAAAATAAACTCAAAATGGATTAAAGACCTAAATGTAAGGCTAGACACTCTAAAACTCTTAGACGAAAACATACACAGAACACTCTGTGACATAAATCACAGCAAGATCCTTTCTGACCCACCTCCCAGAGAAATGGAAATAAAAACAAAAATAAACAAATGGGACCTAATGAAACTTAAAAGCTTTTGCACAGCAAAGGAAACCATAAACAAGACAAAAAGACGACCCTCAGAATGGGAGAAAATATTTGCAAAGGAGTCAACGGACAAAGGATTAATGTCCAAAATATACAAGCAGCTCATGCAGCTCAATATGAAAAAAGCAAACAACCCAATCCAAAAATGTGCAGAAGACCTAAATCAACATTTCTCCAAAGAAGATATACAGATAGCCAACAAACACATGAAAGGATGCTCAACATCACTAATCATTAGAGAAATGCAAATCAAAACTACAATGAGGTATCACCTTACAGCGGTCAGGATGGCCATCATCAAAAAATCTACAAACAATAAATGCTGGAGAGGGTGTGGAGAAAAGGGAACTCTCCTGCACTGTTGGTGGGGATGTAAATTGATACAGCCACTATGGAGAACAGTATGGAGGGTCCTTAAAAAACTAAAAATAGAACTACCATATGACTCAGCAACCCCACTCCTGGGCACATACCCTGAGAAAACCATAATTCAAAAAGAGTCATGTACCACAATGTTCATTGCAGCAGAATTTACAGTAGCCAGGACATGGAAGCAACCTATGTGTCCATCAACAGATGAATGAATAAAGAAGATGTGGCACATATATACAATGGAATATTCCCCAGCCATAAAAAGAAATGAAATTGAGTTATTTGTAGTGAAGTGGATGGACCTAGAGTCTGTCATACAGCGTGAAGTAAGTCAGAAAGAGAAAAACAAATTCTATATGCTAACACATATATATGGAGTCTAAAAAAACCAATATATATATATATATAGTTCTGATGAATCTAAGGGCAGTACAGGAATAAAGATGCAAATGTAGAGAGAATGGACTTGAGGACACAGGGTGGGGGAAGGGTAAGCTGGGATGAAGTGAGAGAGTGGCATGGACATATATACACTACCAAATGTAAAATAGCTAGTGGGAAGCAGCTGCCTCACATGGGGTGATCAGCTTGGTGCTTTGTTACCACCTAGAAGGGTGGGATACGGAGGGTGGGAGGAAGATGCAGGAGGGAGGGGATACAGGGATATATGTATACGTATAGCTAATTCCCATTGTTATACAGCAGAAACTGACACAACAATGTAAAGCAATTATACTCCAATAAAGATGTTAAAAATTTTTTTTTAATTAAAAATAAATTTAAAAAGAAATCCCTTCCTACCAAGAGGTCATAATATATTCTCTGAGATTTTCTTCTAAAATTTTAAAAGTTTTTTTCATTTTCACATTTAATTCTTTAGTCCACATGGAAGCTATTTGGAGCCTAGCGTAAGGTAAGGGTATGATTATCTCCTTGTGGATAACCAGTTATCCCAGCATCATTTGTTGACTTGTCCATTCTTTCTCCACTGGTTTATATGCTACCCCGTCATACCACATTTCCATACATGTGCAGGAGCTTTCTAAGGAGCTTTGTTCTGTTCCAGGGATCATCTACGTTTCATCATCAGGTCTTCTGAAATATTTATTTTAACCATATATGTATATTAACTTCAAAATAATAAATATTAATAAAATAGAAAATCTAAGGTTTTTTTTTTACTGTAAAGGTAGAGAATTTTCCCTTTTCTTTTGAGCCTCTATTTTTTTTTTAAGTGCTTTCACTAAAACCATGGATGGCTGCTTCTATCAAAGTACCACTCAAAGCAAATTACTTTTACAAATAGTCACAAAATTGTTGAACGCACATGCTTTGGAAAATATATTTTATTTAAAACATTGGCTAAATTACTCAGCAGTGTAATCTCCTCTCTTGGTATAAAATAAAATTCATATATGGGAGGTGTCCAGGACCTACTCTTGGAGAGGAGTTATAAACCGGCTCTAATGCATCTTCTGGAGCCATTAAGCCTTGCCAGGTAAATACTGTGTGTTTTAAACATCCCCGAATCTATATTTACAGTCATATGATAAATGGTAATGGCTCCAAAGAGAAATCTTAAGATCTAATGGGCATTTAAAACAGTCCTTCAATATGTATTTATGCAGGGGATTCAAAGAGACTCAAAAGTGGTTTAGTTCTATTTGATCAATGGCGATCAATGGTTTTGAAAGATGTAGAATGTTTAGAGTCCATGTTTAAAATTTCTATAACAAGCAGGCCTACAAGCTTATGGTTATAAATCCTTCTTTGTAGCTTGGGGCAGATGTGGAATTTTGAAAATATCCCAGTAACATCAAACCAAAAAAAGGCCAAGAAAATTTAGCACAGAAAAAGATGACATTTCACAATAGTTAAGTTGTAGTACCAAACAAGAAAAGCTGGCTCATCCTTTTTATATCCTCAATTGGATTTTCATTTGATGTTACTCAGTAGGAGTCATTTTGAAGACAATTTCTCCTGAAAATAAGCTTTGAAGCTTTACTGTTTTTAAAAATCTCATTTGATTCAGTTTGCACAGGCCTTGGTTTCTATTTCCGTTCTCTTCTCCCTTTAGAATCACTTACTTTTCCATTGTATTGTTTGAATCACACTTACTGAATCCTTTCAGTGCACTGGCTGTGCGGGGGAGGGAGAGGATGTCCCAGAAGAAGAATTTGCATCAGATTCTTAGAAAGCCTTTATCGGCTAAATAAAGAGTATCAGGAAAATGTGAGGGATATTCGGAAGCTACCCAACAGTTGCTTATCAACATATCACCTTGATTGATTTGGATGGTAAGCCAACACTTCTTACTCTAGAAAAATGGCTATTTGACATCTGTAAAGCATTAAGTCCTGGAGTCCTGGCTATTGACATCTGTAAAGCATTAAGTCCTGCAGTCCTGGCAGCTAGCTCATTCTTTCATTGCCTCACCACACACCACCCCTCAACTCTCACCCTGGAGTAACAGAAACTGTATGCTTTTGCTTGCGTGAGTTTGATATCTCATTGAGGTCAACATATGGAATTCCAATCCAACACAGACTATCACCATGAAACTCGAATTCCATAGCTCCAAATCATCAAGTGATGCTCAATCCACCTGTTCCCTGCTTTATTGGTATTCCAACTTCTTACAAGGCTGTCACATCAGGAATTATCTACAGAAATCCTGGTGCCAAGAAAGATACATTTGTACTTCTTAGTGTTCATGCCCTAAAACTCTGTTTAATTCTCTCTACCATTCACCTTAGTTCAATTGGGTTCAATTTAGCCATTTTTCACAAACCTAGGCAGCCCTTACACAATCCCTAAGCTATAGGTCATGGAAGAAAAATCCGAGCTGGTTCACACAATAGACAAGAAATGAACTCAGACCATTCCTGGCCTGTAACTTTCGACAAATATTCCATGTTAGAGTAAAGCATCTGTTATCCCAGAAAACCAGAGTTCCACATAAGTTATATATTTTATATTCTACTGGGGCAGAGAATCACAATAAAAAATCTTAGCTTCACATATAGAATACTAACTGGTCTGCTCAATCTATTACAATTATATTAGATACCATTCTTTATAAGGGATATAACTGAGATTATAAAAAATTCAGATTGATCACAATCTGGATTATAAAATCACAAGGTAGGATATAAATAAGTATGAAGTCATAAAGAAAACCCACAGAGAGAGTGTGGCACAAAATATATTGGGAAACACATGGAAAGTCTGGAATGAGACATGCAATGACACATAAATAGAAAATATGTGGGAAGGCAGCCCCGGAAAAAGGTCCTATGGATATGCAGGTGCTTAACTGATGCTTTAGATGGTGGCTTCATAAGGAGACATCCTTAGAAGTTAGGAGAAAAAAGATATGTATGCAAAGTAGAAACTAAGAGGTTCATGCAAAGTAGAAACTAAGAGGTTCATAGAAGGACATGAAGTAACAAATGCCAGAGAGAATGAAGACAGGCAAAGGCGTATCTTGTCATAATTGCTCATATTCTATTTTCATACTGAGAATTACTGAATGAACTTATGCATTTCTCACATAAAAATGATTCATCTCAATGTTAAAGAGTTTATTTCTTCTTCTTATTTAATTACTACTTATTACTTTATTAATAAATTATACACATATTTGGGAATCATTAGAGTGCCCAGTTACTTTATTTTCACTATGTAATTATATGACTGACGGGTGCTCTAGCTGGTCAGGCTCTGAGAACCTGAGAGAGTGGGTCATTCAGCCTGGGTTATGAGGTGATATAGGCTGAGGTGTGGCCAACCAGGGGGAAGACAGGTCAGCCTGAGTTTACTGGCCTGTGCAGGTAACGGTCAAAGAAAGATGCCCAAGCTGAGAACGGAAAAGCTCAGTTTCTACAGTTCACTCACCTCCCTTTGGACTGGGCAGTTTACACACAAGGCAGGTTAAGATGTAGGACAGACTCAGGACAAAAGGTAGATTTTTGTTGATGAGACCAGCGAACGACGGAAGTGTGGAATTGTTGAGAAGTCTGAGAGAAACGTGCTATTCTGATACCAGCATAGTTCGTTCAGGTCCCGCTGGCTATGTGCCCTCTGAGATAACTCCCATTTCATCTTCAAGGGTTGGGACAGCTCTCTAGGCCTGGTTTCCCCAGGGCACAGATAGATTCAGCTTCCATCCAGAATTCTCCAGCAGGTCCTCCTCGCCCCTGGGAGAGACATTTCTCTGCGCACAGAGAGCATCTTTTGCCTCATCAGGGGTCTCTCAGTCTGAATTTGGGAGGGGCAGTTGCCTGGGAGGAAGTGCCTGCCAGGAGGAGATGGAAAGATGATGCGGGACCCACTGCAGTGGGGTCAGCCTGGCAAGACGAGGCTGGGGGTTGGGACTGTGCCTGGCTTAGTAGGTATTTGATAGACATGTGTTGTGTAACAAATGAAAGAATGAGTTATCTGCCTAATCTGTGCATTTCCTTACAGAGAGAATCCCCTCTGTTATTTGCATTCACCTACTAAATGCCAAGACCTCATAGAGCCCAGTTTTATCACTTTAGTCTCTGGGACCTGAAGCGGCCAGCTCTGGGTGGGCTGTGCTCCCAAAGCCTTGCTGCTGGGTGTGGGGTTCTGGGGAACCCAGAGTCAGCTGCCTTCAGGCAGACCTCTGCCGAGTCAGCCCCCAAATGAACGTGACCAATTCAGGCTGGGACCTGCACTATGGTTTAATTTCTAAATTTATTGTTAAATGATACTGCTTAATATTTCATCCTGTATCTTTTGGCTGTCTTCTTAGCCTTTTTCAAAATCTTAAGCTGTACATTTAGTAGGCTAATTATATATAGCAGGAGCATTAGAATAATAGTCATTACAGTAGACATTAATCGCACAAAGTGATTATTTACTCTGTACCAGAATTGTTTCAGCTACCGTGCCTCCCTTATATCTTGCAGTGGTTGAGAAAGGGCACAGAGTTGCATTTAAGGACAGGGACTGCAGACACAGGTTCAAATATAGCTCTGTCACTTAGAGCCCTTTGTCTGAATTCTGAATTATTTTCTTTACATCTTCTCCAAGTTACAAAATGGCAATCATAATAAGGATGATGGAGCTATTTCAATTTACCACTTCACACAGATATTAAAATTAAACCGTATCTTAAAATGCTTCACCTTGAGTCATCTATTTGACATTTATTTATTGCTTACTATCTTAGCTCAGGCTGCTATAACAAAATACCATAGAGTGGGTGGCTTAAACAACAAACATTTATTTCTCACAGTTCTGGAGGCTGGAAGTCTGAGATCAGGGTGCCAGCATGGTCAGGGTCTTGGTGAGGACCCTCGTCCTAGTTTACAAATAGCCACCTTCTTGCTGTATGCTTACATAAAATCCATCTCTCTCCTTTCTCTTCTTATAAGGGCACAAATTCCATTCCTGAGGGTTCCACCCTCATGACCTATTTAACTCCCAGAAACCCCATCTCCAAATACCATCACACTGGGGGTTAAGGCCTCAACAAACAAAATTTGGGGGAATCACAAACATCTAGTCTATAGCACTTACCACTGGGAAAGTTGCCAGGGATACAAAGATGAATAAGATGAGATGCTTTCACCGAAAGAAACTGTACACATGTGCATGTGTGCTCGTATGTGTGAGTTTGAGAAAGAGAGAAGGTAAGAGGGAGACACACAGAAAGAGGGTGGTGATGAAAAGACGGTTTTTAGGAAAAGGGTGTGGGGGGGTGGGTAGTCAAACATTATTTTTTCTCCTATCCTTTCTTTCATCCTATCAACAACTGAGCAGCATCTACTTTGTAAAATTGCCTTTCCATTCCCTTGTCCCTCATTGATAGGCATATCATTTTGCATCTTTGTGGCAATGCTGGAGAACTGCTTCACAAATGAGTTGAAGGAGTGATCACATTCCCCCAGCTCAGTTGGTGTGGTCTGACCAGGACCCTTGGGTCCCACACCACCAGGCTATTCTCCCTTGGAGACCCACATCTCTCTGAAGAGAATCAGTCTCTGGGCTGTGTATGAGAGCTGCTTAGTTAAATAAAAGCCTGACCTATGTGTATGGAGAGGACAGGGGCCGTCTGAAAAAGGAAAAGAGAGAGGATAGTGTTATTGGCGATAAGAAAATAAGTGAATATTAACAAACTGAACATTACTGCATCATTATTTTTCTGACCTTCCCCAGTGAGACAATTAGCCTAAGAGAGGCCAGAGAAAGACACTGGTGCATTCTCAAATTTGACTGACCATGCCTTGGGAAGTCAGAATACTATTGAAAATTTTATGTTACGTGCTGCAAATATGAGGTCCAGACTCTCACACGGCCTCATGTTTTTCAGAAACTTAATCCAGTCATGAGCTGGTCTCAGATAATTATGGGAAAAAAATGTAAAGTGACTTCTAAGTGCAATGTTTACTCATTTGCCACAAACATACTGTAAAGTAGGGAACAGGTCAATGATTTCTGACTGCTGTTTTCTTGGACTCATGACACCAGGGCTTAGTGTTTTTCTGCAGGCTGGCTGAAAGGTTCACAAATCCAATATCCCCAGGAGTTATTTCATTAGGTTTCCTAACTTCGAAGCCCATCTGGAATGCCCTTATTCCTTTGCAGCTCTTATTGACTGACGTTGATTATGCCATCAGCAAACCCCACTAACTCAGCTTCTACTTCGTTTACATCATTAATGGTCAATAGAGGGCCTGAGACGGTTTACTCTCAACTGTTTTGCATTCAGAGGACCTTTCATTCAGAGGACTTTCCTTTGTTTTTCACTGCCGGCTTAGGTTGGCTCTCTATAGGGAGACGAGAAGAGAGTGAAATAAACAAATCCTGGATTCTTCCTGCATCCTTCCTACGTGGACATGAGCCCTAGGATTGTCAGGGCTCCTCGTATAAGCTGAACACGCAGAGTGCAAAGGAGGAAGCATCCAGGGTGTCTGGCTCCCAGTGCATGTATGTAGAAGCCAGAGGAGGCATGGCCAACATGCAGCACTGCCACAGTCGGCTGCAGTAGTTCTCAAGTGTCAGCTTTCTGGCTCAGGCCTGGTTGGATGCATCCCAATGTCATGGAAAGGCTTGAAAACTGCAGATTCCTGGGTCCCACCTCTAGAGATACTGATACAGTAGAACTGAAGTGGAGCTCAGGAATCTTTTTTTTTTTTTTCTTTAAAGCTACTCTGGTGGTTCTAATGCAAAGTGAAGTTTGGGAACTGCTGTTCAGGGAAGCTTTCAGCATCTCTCCACTGCCTAAAAGTGGCAAGGGTGGGAGAGAGAAGGAAGATTATCTGTTGGTGGTGCCAGAACTACACAGCCATGTGGGTACTCTGAGCAGGTTAATCATTTGCTACTCCTCTAAACTAACTTAAAGCCCATCTGGAATGCCCTTCATTGGGCATTGCCCCCAAAACTGCCCCAAGAAAACAAATTGAAAAATATTTTGTGTGTGTGGGAGAGACAGACTGTTGCGTAAGGAGTGGCAGGATTCTTGGAAACCATCTTTGTCGTCCTGAGGCTTCAACTCCGGTCCTAGACTCATAGCATCCACTCCCAGCCCTGGAAAACAAAAGCCCTCCAGTCACATGGACCCACTGTCCTGAGAAGAAATTTACTTGGCCACTAGTTGTTATCAAAGCCTGCCGCCTGAGAGCCTGAGTATCACCCCATTTAACTCAGCACCTATATTTCTTAACCTACACAGTATTTTGCCTGCTAAATATATTTCCTTGCTATTATATTTGCACTGATGTTTTAGCTCCCAGAGATTTTTTTTTTCACACCTTTTTGTTTGAAGACCCAGGCCGCTAACAGTTCTACTGCCTGTCCCTCAGTCCAGCTCTGGGTGTAACACACGACCCGAACACAGCTTCCAGGGGCTGCCTGCTCAGTTTCTGGGGGGATGATCCTGGGTGAAGAGAAACGTGCTCATTTCCTTTTTGCTCTTTGGGGACGGATGTACTACAAAGAAGTAAATTTCCTTATTTGTAAAGAGTTAAAAAGATGACTCATTATATTTTGTGGAAAAGTGCCACAAGGAAACGAACCAATGGATTATTCCGAAAAGAAAAAAGATACCTAGATGAGCCTGGATTTGGCAAACACTTGTACTAAAAGTAGAGAACTAACCAGATATCTATAAATAAAAGAGGAAAAAGAGGCAGGAGCCAGTGAGAAGTTACCATCATCTTCCTTTGGGTGAAGTAAGCAAGAGTTTAATGATGGCACCTCCAGCTGGAGATTTGATGAGATCGTGGTCACCTGGGCAGGTGTGCAGATCACAAGTAGATAGAGAGAGAGGGGCTGGAGTGAATCGCTGGAGCCCACGCAGGTTGCTTTTCTGCCCACCTGTTCCTCATGTGCTGCAGGCAAAGGCTTGCTTTGGGGAAAGGACGCACAAAGCAGATCCCTGAGGACGTGAGTCATGGAGAGGATTATGAGGCTTGAGCCAGAAGCCACCCGCCTTTGGGTTTCAGATGTGGGCCCGTGGAAGGGCCATCAAGATCTGGGTGCAAGAGAGGAGCTGTGAGAGGCTGGGATGGCCAAGTGGGCTCTAGTGTCTTTTTGTGGCACCCTTATGGAACTTCTGATTCCAGACATGGAAAATTTGCCAAATTGCACAGGATTCCATGAATGATATCACCTGGAAGAATTTGAGTAAAAAAATCACACTGACAGAAGAGTTAACCTGAGTCATTATTTTGGCTACTTCTGTCTTTCTAAAAGTTATACTTACATTGGTTCATATGCAATTTTAAAAAATCCTAAGAAGTTGGGGGGAAGGCGGAATAAATAGGCAAAGCACAGAGGATTTTAGGGCAGTGAGACTATTCTGTATGATACTGTAATAGTGGGTACATGACATTATACATTTGTCCCAACTCATAGAATGCACAACACCAAGGGTGAATGCTAATGTAAACCACGGACTTCAGGGGATAATGACATGATGATGTAGGTTCATCTGTCGTAATAAACGTCCCAACCTGGTGGATGATGTTGATAGTGGAGGGAGCTATGCATGTGTGTGGGCAGGGGTTACGTGGGAAATCTCTGTTCTTTTCACTTAATTTTTTTATGAACCTAAAATTGCTTAAAAAACATGATGTCTATTTTATAATGCCCTAACAGAGTCTTTTAACAAATTTATTTGCGTTAACAGTTTCTGAAAAAAGGTCAGACAGCACCCCTATGGGATCCCAGGCAACCTGGACCCTTAACAGCTCCCTTCCCATCTCTGATAGAGACCTCAGGGTGCCTATCAAGCTTAGTTGCAGGTTCAGACATTTAGGAACTTGGGAGAATTTCTCACTCATCCAGTCCTGTGACTCAAATCTCCCTGAGGCCTGGTGTCCCAGTTCTCAGAGTGTCCATCCTGCTTCCTCATACCTGGCTGCTTCTCTGCTAAGCGCCATGAGGTTGACTCTTCAGATGGCCTGGATCTGCTTTCCTACTCTGCCTGCTTGTAAGCCCAGGCCCCAGGGCATTCAACTCATGAGCAGCATCTTAATTCTAATACAGGAATTTAAGTTTACTGCTTCTCGACAGACTCAATAATTTTAATTTCTGGTCTTTGCTCTTGCTCACATGATAGCATTAATCTATAATTATCTTTCCACTTGAGACGTCCACATCCATTTGCCCCATCTAACTGCTGACGTTTGTCCTTGGCAAGATGACTAGGGCAGGCCAGCTTGGGAATGAGTCCTGTAAACCATCCAGACAAGATCCAGATCATGCATAGAGAACCAAAAGACTTCCAGGTTGGGATTTAGTCTCGAAAATACCTGGTGCAGAATCCCATCTGATCTGTGTAATATTGACCAGAGACAGAGCTTGCTGTCTGCTCCACTGACCTCTATTTGCTTCAGGGCAGATTGTGGAGTTGCCTGAGATGCTCAGGGCTAATTAGAAGTGCCACCTTAGAACTACTCAGTCCTTGAGGACAAAAACTGACACCAACATGTTTAAGCCAAGCTTTTGTTTGTTTGTTTGTTTTAATAACAGAAGACATCTAGCATCCTTTGTTAAGTGCCCCAGTAGTGAAGTAAGTAATCCCAACAAATCCAGCAAACAGAACATAAGAGAGAGATTATCAGTAAGTAGTGCTAACACCGATGCCTATGAATTTGCTGCATTTTCTTTGTTATCCCCATTTAGACACATGAAAATATTTGCAGCAATTTTATGCGGAACAAAAAGCAAGCGCTCAATCAGGCTAAGTGCCTCTGATGAGAGCACACCATTATTTTCATTCTCCATTTTTAATTAGGATGCACCAGAAAATTACAGGTTGGTTACTCTTCTTACAACCTCAACAAATGCAGAGGAGCAGAGCTGCTTCCCGGGTTAATGCTAAAAGTTCTCAATGCCATTTGCTAAATACAGTTCTTAAGCCCAGGGAAAGCCTCAATGATAGGCAATGCCGATGTCAACAGATCATTTAGGAAAGTTAGTGTTTAGTGGAAGCTATCTCATAGATATACATGGTTTGCTATTTGGAAGCAGAAACTCTTCCTGGTAACAGAATTATGGCCAGTATTAGAATTTGATTTTAACATGAATGGAAGCAATTCAGAGAGCAAATATGTCCAATATACATGAATGTTTTAAACCAGGACTTGGAGATCCTCTAGTTCAACCATTTTATTGGACAAAGAGAGAAGTCTCAGGATAGTTGAATGGGGTAGCTCAAAGTTATAGAGCAGAAGATAAGCACAAAATAGCACCTAATGCTTTATTAAATTTTATAGTTTAAAAACACTTTCCAGTATACCATTCCTACTGTGCAAACTGAGGCTCACAGAATTTGATCGACTTGCCCCGGTCACTTACCTGCTTCATCTCTCAGTCCCTTTGTTCCATGTCCAGCTAGTATGTCTAGTGAACTCAAATATTCATGGTAATTCTTGGGAGGTATTTAAAAGCCCCTTAAAGAGATGTAAATCCAATGATCTTAGTCTTTTTTCTCTTGGGACACTTTTCTGAAATTAAAACGCTGAACCCTCCAAAGTTTCTTTGTTCTGTATATATAGGCAAGTGATTTGTTTTGTAGGTTTTCAGTAGAGAATTGGGCAGTAGGTTTGATACAGCGATGCTGATGCCCAAGCTGGTATCAGCAAGAAAGGTGTGGGCAATTCTCATTGCACCCTGATGGTTCCAACATTAGACTTTAAAAGTAAGGTAGGAATATGTCTAATTGGTTAATATTATTGATTTGGCTCATTTGTACATACATTGACAGTATTTCCTTTAAAAAGTGCCAACTGAACTACATGGGAATATTGTCCCCAGAGGGCCATTCTGGATATGAAAACACCAGAATCGTCTGTCTAAAAGGCCCTAAAGACTATGAATAATGGCAGAAAAATCCCTATCAGATGCCTTTTGCATCATCTTACTGGGATGACTGCAGACAGCTTTTGACCAAAGAGGAATGGACCACATGTTTAATGGTCTCATCTGCAACTATGATTCCTCCCCACAACCAACGTGGAGCAAACAACAAATATTGCCTCTAACTGACTTCACCTAGATATTGAATTCCATAGATTCTGCACAGCCATGCTTACTGTTCCCCTCAGTCTCCCTCATCACATCCTCTTTCCGTCCCCTGTGAATTCCATTGATCACCTTGATCCAGCCTCTTCCCTTCCATCCATTGTCTATGCTATGTATTGTTTTCTTAATACCCTTTTGCTTATATGTAATTCTTACATTTTTTTTGTCTTCCTCATTAAATTATAAACAATTGGATCATGGAGACTCCTTTTTAAGTCCACCAAGTACCCAGAATACAGTAACGTGCTTTGAGTATTAAATTTTGACTGATTTTTCTTCCCAGCTCTGTGAGTTCTGTACTGTTGGATTTTACTTTTGTGCCCAGAAAAAAAAAAAAAAAATTAAGGCAAATTAAATATGTTTATTTAACCACTTCCAATAGTTATTTAAAATCCAGCCTCTTCTAATTTTATTCTTAACTACCATAATTGGGATTTGTCTAGACATAATGTAGAATCTCAGTGAGCTACCACGGTATCTCATTAGTCATTCTCTACATTTTCAGACCAGTAATTAACATTTCACCTGTCTCTAATTGCGCAAGTGTCGTAGGTGAAATGAAAACAAAGTGAAAGGCTGGCTTTAATAATACGCCATGCCAGTTGTCATAATAGAAATGTTGTGACTTTGGTAACTGAGGCTCCAGAATTTAATTGACAAAAGAAGACTAGTTCTTCTTTTGTTAGATGGTAATTTTGATTGATAGATCAACCAGCTATTTAAAACAGCTGATTATTATCCAACATGTTTCTTCTCCCCAAATCAGCTAAAATAAAATTGTTCTGCTTATTAGGATGATCAAAACAACTCTGTGAGTAAACAATTCCCCCCTTAAATCGTGACCATGTCATTCCAGGAGGTGAATTTCTACTGGTTGGATTGTTTCTTTGGATGAACTAAATGAGACCTGGATGTCCCAGGGCCCTTGCCATATACAAATAAGGAGTTTACACTCATTAAGTCATTATCTAGCCTAACGATTAAACGCAATGAAATAATAGTGAACCATTCGCTCTACGGGAAGTATGTCGCCTATTTTAGGCCAAAAAGAAACGATTTTGCAAATGACCTTTTCCAGTGTGACAAGCAGTGCCTATGGAGGCAGGAAGAAGCCTAAAGAAGGCTTCTTCTCTACAGTGGATAATTTTTCCTCCCCTCCTACACAGACCCAGATATAGTAGGACGACAAGCAAAATATTCAAGTTCTTTCTTTAGCTTTAGGAATAACAGATTTATTAGTTTAGGTTTCATAAGTTAAGATAAAAATCAGCATCCGCAAACATGTTGACAACGTACATGATGGGCTTGTTCGAATAAAAAGAATTGAAAAGGGATAATGCAAAGCTTTGGACATAACCGCAAACAAACAAATAAGAAATAAATGCTGAGGTCCTGAGCAAGGGAGATAGGTTTTAAGGATACAGAAATGAAAAATAGTTTAGGGGCTTAAACTGCCAATAAGTTCGATAGGATTCCACAAAAGCTATTGTCACCAAAAGGGCTAAGGCAATCTCAATCCACTGCGCAAGAGAAGTAAAGTATTTAAAAGGAGTTATATAATAAACCTGTACTATTAATCAATGATTAGTCTGTATCTGGAATTTTGTGTTTGCTTCTATGAATCACATTTTTAAATGTATAAAAATATATTATGCCAGTCTCTGGAGAACATTAGAGTAGAATATAAAAATACTGCAAAAACAAATGAGATAACCCATCACTCCACCATCCAAAAATAACCCCTGGCTGGTAGAATTCTGTGATCAAAACTATTTCCCCTTTTACAGTTTTAGTTTAAAGGCACTGTACCATTGTCTTCAAGCATGCACTGCTGCTGAGGAGACCTCTTTCAGAGGTTAGATTTATTTTGTTTAAATTTTCTCCTTTTCTGGAAACTTTAAGGATATTTTCTTTACTGTTGGTGTACTAAAATTTCACATGGATGTGCCTAACTCTGGTGTTATCTCATCTGTCCTATTCAACACTCAGTGGAAACTTTTAAATGGAAGAATCTTGTCTTCCATTAGCTCTAAAAATGTTCTTGCACTGGCTCTTTTCTAGTTTCTCTGGCTGTATTTTCTCTTCTCTTTTGGTGGAACTTTTAATTGTCATATGTTGGAATGCATGGGTTGATTTTAATGTCTCTAATATTTTAGCTCATATTTTCCTGTTACTATTACTTTTATTATTGTTGCCATACATTTTCCTCTTTTTTACACACACACACGCATATTCATTTCTGACGGACTTTTTTGGGTCTCTTTATCTTGTTCATGTTATCTCCTTCTTGTTTTATGAATGTATCATCTTCTCAAATCTCTCTGAATATAATAGTTGTACATTATCATCTGTTTCTTGAATATTATGTGTTTTTCTGGGGCAGTTTTTCCATTGTGTTTCTTTCCCTTTTCTCCTTTTTTAAATGCTGCATTCTTCTTCAAGTGCCTAAAGATTTTGACTGGCCATTTATATTTAAGGATGAGGAAACAGAGGGGCTGCCTGAGAGGTGTGTCTGCGTCCGTGGACTGCACTTGTTCCTTATGTTTTGGTTTGATGTGAGCAGATCTTGAGCTCACTGTCGGGCTAGGGGCCTCTTCTCAACGCCGAATGATGCAGGCTTTACTCTTGTCTGCCAACACCTATGTCCTAATTCTTCCCAGATGTTAGTTCTACTTCCTTAGAGAAAAACTCTGCAATTTTCCACTCAGCTTTAAACGTTAGTTGTATGATATAGTACAAGAGCACAAGGAAGAAAGATGTGGGGAAATCCATAGATGTTCAGTAAATATCTACTTTTCTGCCTCACTTCCCAGTCCTGCCTAAAAACTGTCCCTGGGGTTCTGCCAGGCTCCCTCCTCTGCTGTCGCCCTGTCAGTGTATTATACATGCTGGAACTTATTCCTTTCTGATTTATCAGAAAACATTCTGCCATGCGTTGTCTATCTTCTGGTGTGATAGTCAGCTTTACGTGTCAATTTGGCTTGGCTACGCTTCCCAGTTAGTCAATCAAACACTAATAGAGCAGTTGCTTCTGAAGGTGTTTGTAGATGAGATTTAAAGTCCCCAATCAGTTGACTTTAAATAAGGCAGATTATCCCAGATGATCTGGGTGGTCCCAATTCAATTAGTTGAAAGGCCTATGGCAAAGCTGGGGCTTCTTTGAGAAAGAAGGTATTCCACCTGTTGACAGCTGCTCAGCCCCTACCTGAGAGTTCCATCCACCCTTCCTGGCAGCCTGGCCTGTGGATTTTGCAGCTGCCTAGTGAGCCCGGACAGTCATGTAAGCCAATTCCTTGCACTTAAGCTCTTAATATATACTTCCTACTATTTCTCTGTTTGGACCCTGATGGATACATTTAGAAATTTGTTAAGCTCTTTCAACCATTCAGAGACTTCTCCCTACTGTATAGTTCTGCTGTTATGGATTTATATTTTAATAAATTATTATGAAGAAGGTATGAACATATATTCTCAGTCTACCCCTTGGTGCCATTAACCCCTGAAGATTTAATTCACTCGTTAGTTTTGGATAATTCAGTTTTTCCAAGTTTTCATTATTATTCTTATTGGTGCTATTATTAATGTTGTGTTCCATATCATGTGTATGAACCTTGTACCTCTCAATATTTTTCTACACTAAGTTCCTATAAGAGAAATTGCTGAATCTAAGAGTAAGCACATTTTAAAATCTTTTTGTTATATATTGCCGAATTGTCCTGCAGGAATTTTATGCCTATTTCCCTATCCCACCTGCAGTGTGTGAGAGTGACTATCAAACTTTCTGAGGGGCCGTGGAACTGGAAAACCTTCAAATGAGATTGTCCATTACAAAGGAGAGAATGAGAAGTTGTCTTATATTCAAAAGAACTAGGGATGATTGACCTAGAGAAGACTCCGACGGTACAGGAGAACCGTCAATATCTTGTCTCAAAGGAGTAAACTAGGATCAATGAGTAGAATCTAAAAAGAGAGAGATTTTTTTTTCTTCTGGACAACATTAGAAAGAACATTAAATTAAAAAAATGTAAAAATGATAATAATTAAAAAATAATTTTAAAAAGAACTACAATAGTACCCTTAGATGAAATGGGTTTTCTCATCACCCATCCTGTTCAAGCACTTAGATGGATGCTATCAATCATCCCATAGCTGGGACTTTGAACCAAAAGATTTTTAAGGATACTTTTAAGCTGGAGTTTCTAGGTGTCTGTGTTTCTGGGCAGATGCGTGTGTGTGTGTGTGTGTGTGTGTGTGTGTGTGTGTGTGTGTGTGTCCCTTATTTTGATACATCAAGTTGGTTTTATTTTCAAAAGATTTAATACTATGGACAGGGAAAGAAGAATAGCTGCCTGCAGAGGAGACAAGGATATTACTGCTTAAGCTCCGTTGCTTTTAGAATGTTAGGTCTGAAGGTTACAAACCGTTGCTGAGAACAGCATGAATTTAAGGGTCAAATCGGGGCCTGTGTTACTTTAATTTAAAGAGGAGTCTCTGTGACAGGGCTAGAGCCAATTTCCAAATGAAAGATGTTTAGAGACTGAGAAGGTGAATATGAAAGCAGTCACTCTGGCTTCAACCTTCCTGAGGGATGGTCTCACACTAGCTCTGCCTAATTCCCCCCCAAATTGGGCTTAGAGCCAATCATCATTTTACCATGAGAATAAATAGCTGAAACAATTTGGATTATGCAGTAACTCCAATACAACTAAAGAATCTAGCTAAATTTTTTAAAATGGCATAACAAAGTCACATATATCTGACATTAGAGAAGGTTGTTCTATATTCAATAATGAGGATGGGATCTGTTTTCATAATTTTATCTATTTATTTATTTATTTATATTTTTTGGCCGCGCTGTGTGGCTTGCGGGATCTTAGTTCCTCAACCAGGGATCGAACCCGGGCCCCCTGCAGTGAAAGTGTGGAGTCCTAACCACTGGACCACCAAGGAATTCCCCATATTTTTATTAAAAACAGGTGAAACAGGACAATAAGCTTTCTCTCTGTAACCTGTAGAGAAAGCAGCCTTACCTGCATAAAAGCAGATAATAGATGAAGGGTGAATTCCTTTTTAGAGAACTAAAATGAAATTGTAAATTGGGACTGTAGATGGACATCCACTTTTGGGAGTCACTGCAACTGAGTATGAAGCTTAATTTTTCCAATGGGGATTATCATTTGGCCACAAATGCCCTTTTCAAGCAAAAATTCCAAGATGAGCTTGGTAAAATATAGACTAGACCATATTCTTCAAATAGCACATTAAAATATGCACCAAACAACAACATATTTTCTCTTACACAGTGATTTTTTTTTTTTTTTTTTTTTTGCGTTACCCGGGCCATGGCTCAGGGGCCCAGCCGCTCCGCAGCATGTGGGATCTTCCCGGACCGGGGCACGAACCCGCGTCCCCTGCATCGGCAGGCGGACTCTCAACCACTGCGCCACCAGGGAAGCCCTACACAGTGATTTTTGAGAATAGTAATTGGATTTGTATAATTCTGAATACAAGATATAGATAAATAAAACACAAAAGAATTATTAACAGGAGACCAAAATTAGTAAATAAGCAAATGGAAAACTATACATTTTTGTTTACTAATTTGACCAATAATGACTATGCCAGTAAAAGAAAAGATGTGAAAAATGAACATCTGTTTTTCCATGAAACATTATTAATATTCATATAGAAATAGATGCTGCTGAGTCATTCAGTATGGAATCTTAATGCAGTTTAATTATTTTCATCTTCAGGATTTGTACAAGCTCCCTGAAAGCAGTCTGTGATTAAAGTTCCCAACAGATTCGGGAATCTGTAGCTGCCTCATAGTATCAAGTGTCCTTGAACATACTATGAAATCAGTGAGGTCCCCAAGGCTACATAATTCTGAAGAAATGATTTCCCAGAAATATTTGTTGTTTGAATGAATCTGAAAATTTCAATCTGAGCTGATTACTGAATGATCAATTTTCATTGTGCTAAATATTAGTCTTTCTCTGACTCACAGTAAACATGATTTAGTTCAGTTCGGGCAGTTGTAGTAAAAGGACACTGTATTTGGGCTTAGGCTCAAGTTTGAATGCCATTTCTCTCAAGTGCAAATTGACCTTGAATAGACATTGTTTAACTTCTGCCACTGCTTTTTCTTCTGTAGAGTTGGAATATTAATATGTACCTAATGGTGATTAATTGGGGCAAGAGTTAAATGAGATGAAATAGTGCCTTGATTAAGAATTAGTTAAGAGTTAATTTCTTTAGGGCACACATCCACCAAATTTGCTATTTTTCTTTAAACTCTTCTCTCTGCTGAGTTAGTGTTCAGGTTGTTTTAATGATATAGGATGAGGAAAAAGAAAAAGAAAAGAAAAGAGAAAAGAACTTTTTAAAAAGCATAAAAAAAAAGAAAGATAAAAGGAAAGAGAAAGAAAAACTAAGCAGAGTTACCTGAGCTGACTGTCAAACTCTCAAAAGACCAAATTTGCCATCCTACAAAGTCAAAAACTTAAACTATAATATGTTTATTTAAATTCCAACTAATTGTTCCTTTCTTCAGTTCTTTCTATATGACTACCAGTAGTGAGAAAAGATACAACGGGCTTCTTTCATTGGCCAACAAGTTGAGAGATTATGAAGATCAAATGAGCCAGGAGAGGGGCATAGGGAAGCTGGCTACCAGTCTTAGATTTAACAGCCCACTTTAAATCCCTTATCTTCAGTAGCCTGTCACCAGCGCAATCATTTACACATGGCCCTCTGACAACGTATCAATCATGAGACAGCTGCAAATTAAATATTTTGGCTGAAAACACCCCCTCCTTATGTCAGGACACATTAATTTGAAATAAACATTTTGCTGAGATGTGAAATGAAGCAGATCCATTAAAGGCGACTAGTCATGTGTTTTGATTTATTACTTTCTGATGTAGGATTTGCTGTTGTGCAGACACGGTAACCGTTGACCAATGTGATGGACTTTCCATGGGACAGGAAGGGAACTGCAAATTATAGGAGGCATGCTGCATGCCAAGGACAGTGGTAGACACTTTATTTTCCTATTTCCCGATAATAATCTATTAGGTAGGCACTTATTCCCAATTTAGGAGTTGAAACATTTGAAACCTATCACAGCTGAACAGTGACAATAAGAAGAATAAAAGCCTTATTCAGATTTTTTTCTTATATCTCTTGTGGGCATTCATTTCACAAGGTATAAGACCTTCCCATGTGTTCTGAATGGATTTTCTTGTTTCCCTATCCCTGAGAGTTTCCATGCAGAGTAATGGTCTCTGCACAGAGGCACTTTGAAAGTGATCCAAACATGCATTTCCACAATTTCAGAAGTCCTTGACAGTGCTTGAAGGGTAATCTCTATCCAGGTAAACGGAGGTAAAGGTAAAGATGCCCAAGCCAAGAGTACTTCCTCGTCACTCCCTCCTGGCCTGGGAGATGACTTTCATTTCAGATGATGCATGAAGGTCCCCAGGCGCACACTAGAGAAGTCTGTGTTGTATTTATAAGATATCCCACTTTCTGGTTTCAAATACCAAGTCGGAAGGGAGCCATGCATTAGCGCCTAGAAAAGCTTTTGTTATGAAAACTCAAAATACCAATCTATCAAACAAAGATGACTTGATTGCATTTTGAATAGTAAACCATACACAGTGTACTGGCTGCATATAAATTGTAACCTAAGTAATGAAACTAAATGCTCTAGTATTCTTGTACTTTTGCCCAATGTTTGGAGTTCGTCTATTCTTTGTTTCCAGTTTTTTTAAGGATAATTCTCTCCTTTGAATTTCTATTTCATTTACTTCAAAGGTTCATTCATGATTTTAAATCTAATATTTGAAAATGGGATGGTATGAACTTCCTTTGTAAGGACTGAGTCAAATATCTGAAATCTAGGATGCAACAAAGAGGTGATTTCTGTCCATACTATCCATCACAGGTTTTCCTCACTGTAATTCAAAACATGAGCACTTAAAGGGCACCCAGGGCCTTTCTCAAAATGGGCCAATTTCCCCTGCTTATACCTTCTCCTCTGTGAATCTTTAACCTATCAGTTTATGATATGGCTACATTATTAACATTGAAACAAAACCAAAACTGGAAGCTGCATATTAATAATAAAGAACAAGGTGTCTGTGGCCGGCATGATCTGAAGTTAATATTTCTCAATAAACATCTATTGAAAAATACACTTCTGGATGCTAAATAAAGAAGAATAATCAAGGAAGCAGGCTTCTTCTTTCCAGGAGGAAGGTGAACCAAAATTTGTTCTGCATTTCTTTCATACTTATAAAGTAGGTGTATTTATATATTTATTTCTATATGCCAATCAACCACACAATTACCAAAAAAACCCCAAACAAACAAACAAACAAAAAACCCTACAAACACAAATCCTGCTGACTAAGCAACAAATTAATTCATTTTTTTGGAGACCCTTTTACTAGGTATAAACTACAAAATTGTGCCTATTCTTACATCACTGGGGATACAGGGCATACATGTAAATTACACCAGAATATAGTTTAGAATAAAGCTAAATTTGCTACAGATCAGTATTTTAGGAACTTAGACGAGGGAAAGATATGGGAAATAAAGAAGAACCTGGATTTTATTGCCCAACGAATTTCAATCTAATTTCCAGTTCCTCCACTTACTAGCTGCCAAAGACAGTAGTGATTCCTACCTTCCAGGGACCCCTCCGAGGATTGGGAGTGATAAACATTTGCCTGGTGCTGACTATGTATACTCAGCAAACCCTTACAGATGCCATTTTATTTAACCCTCAGAACAATTCTAAAGGGTTGTGTAGAAGGTTGTATTTTGATTATCTCCATTTTACATAAGATAAAACTGGGACTCAGAGAAAGTAAATAACTTGCCCAGTCAGACTCATGAATCGATATCCACTGCTCTATACTGTCTCATAACCAGCTTTCTTGCAGGGAGTACAAGGACCTCACACAGGTGGAGATTACTGGCATTCTCTAAACGGTGGCTCTTTGGACCAGGGTGAGAGGAAAGGCTTCAAGGACAGAATTTCAGCTGGACTTTGAAGCATAAGTAGGGTTCAAATAAATAGGCAGCAATAGGAGGATACTTCAAATGGGGGGGGGTCTTGCTAATAAGGACCTACTGTATAGCACAGGGAACTCTACTCAATACTCTGTAATGTCTTATATGGGAAACAAATCTTAAAAAGAGTGGATATATGTATATATATATATATATATATATATAAAACTGATTCACTTTACTGTACAGCATAAACTAATACAACATTGTAAATCAACTATACTCCAATAAAGATTAATTTAAAAAATGGGGGGTCTTGGGTAAATAAGAATTGGCAAAGCATCCTTGGTATGTCCTAAGCTGACCACCGTGGCTAGGCAAAAGATATATGCCAGGGACTAGTGGGGCCCTTTACATGGTGATGGACAACTTATTTAATGAAGATTTTACATATATTTTATCACACTAAATAGGTCACTGCAGAAGAGAGAGTTCATAGACAACTGACAGATTCATAGGTTCAAGAAAAACTCATTAACAAAAGCACACTTAAATTCCGAGGTTGTGAATTTGACAGCTGATAGGGTTAGAATAAACCTCTCTGTCAAGTGAGCATCTCTTCTCTATTACTCCTTCAGCCATATCCTGTAAGATCTGAAAAGGTGGGGCAGTAATTAAAAACAGAAGGAAGAAAATACCTTCGATCTACCATCCTTTGGATCCGCACCAAGCTAATCCTACCTCTTCATGCTACCAGCTGAAGGAAGTTACATCAATCACAAAGAACAAAATCCATTAAAAAATAAAAGCAAATTTTATTTGCACATAAAAGCATAGCGTCCAGCTGAGCTCGGCAGCCTGGCAGCCTAGCTTAGTACCACCAGGGGGAGAACTGAAAGGTTTTGGTTGACAAAATTGGAGCCAGAGAGTCAATTCATTTCAGAGGTCTATTATCTAAATGACGCAAATGAGGACTAAGCCGGTGTTTGTCTCATTCATTGTTTTAGCCAATTTTTAATGAGAAATTGCACTGTGTCAGTCACTGTGCCTCACCACAGTGACTTTTTCTTTTTCATCTTCTTTTTCTTTTCTTCTTCATCCATTGCCCATCCCCCTAAAAAGACCCTGGGCCTCAATCCTTCCCAGCTTTCCTAACCTTTTACTACTCTGTTTCCAGGGCCACCAATCAACAAGCCTGCCCTCGTCCAGGATAATATTTAGACCCATCCAGCCCATTGTGGGAACCCCCTCTTGGATTGACATACACACTACAAGATCATTTTAGAGACAGAAAGTGTTTCACATTTTTCAGAGATTGGCCGATATGTGAGTTGGAAATATATAATCATTTCTGCCCTTCATTTCCTGCAAATCTAAAATACCAAAGTGAGCTCAACTGTGAGCATGTTTAGAGACATTCTGCATATTGTAGTCATTCTTAAAATTCACCCTGTCTAGATGTGTTACAAACATAAGTTGCCTAAATTCAAAGTAATTGACTTTCAGCCAACTGTGACCAAATCAAAAAAAAAAAGAACACTCTGTGTGTTACACCACTGAAAACCCACCCCAGACTCAGAACTTTCCACCCCAAAGGAAACTTTTAATAGTCTGCCTTGAAATCACACATATATTCTACAGTGACTAAAAATAATGTGTTCACTGGGGGTGGAGCGTGTAAATTTGTCTCACTGCACAGATTATTTTCTAACAGAATTATTTTGTCTATTTGTTATACTGAAAATATTCACAAAAGGAACATTTTACCGTCATGTTTGTAAAAAAAACAAAAGATAAATAAAGCCTCTTCTGGCTGTTTCAGAATAAATTTGGTATTTACTCCATGTTTCTTTAAAGAAAAGGAGAAAAGAGCCTGGAGGAAAGAAAGCAGTAAGCATGCATAAATGAAATTGCACTTTTATCTCTGGTGAATATTAAATACCAAAACCCACATTTTAATATATCTGATTATCACATGCATTGGATTCCACAATGGGGAATAGTGTAAAAAGTACCTATAGACAATAGATACCAAATAAAATGTATCTATAACATATGGCTATGAATCCCATTCCTCAACACCAATGTTATACACACTCATCTTCTAAGTTGGTTTCCACGACAGAAAAATTAAGTGCTGGAGCTATAATTTTACATAGGGACAATGGTTAGAAGACTGGAACAAACATATGGCATTTTAACTTTCCTTGACTGTAAGCATGCTTGCTTTATCAAGGAGCCTTTTCTATTTTACTATTTAGTTGCACAGATCATGAGCTTCCTGATGGAAGGGGCTGTCTTGTACATTCAGTGTCTAAGGAATGGAAGTTATTAGATGTACTAAATTAAAACAACAACAAAGCAATAAAAATGACTATCAATCCTTCTCAGATGTGCCTAGACGACAGAAGATAGAACATTAAACCTGAATAGGTTCAGTTCCTTGTATTCGTTAGAAAACTACAATAACTCAAGACATTTTTTAGATGGCTTTGGTCTCTGAGCTGGATGTACTAAGCACCATTTCAGCACTATTTACACAGGTAATAAACTATAATTATTAAAAGGGAAGAAATGCAGTGCTGTGGGCTAAACCACAATCTGGTCTTCACATCAATAAAAATGCCTTTTCACTGTGACAGTTATTTTCTTGGCTCGAAAGGTCATCATTTGCTGGAATAAATAGGCGAAGAGGAAGGTTTTCAAGCTGTGTTTGTAAGGAAAATGAGACCCCAAATTGGAGGAGACGTGTATGGTAATGAGAAAGTGTGATGATGAGTTGTGTGTAACTGCAGGCAAACACTTTCCTCCTTGTATGAAAATTTAATGATGGGTTACTTTTCCAATGGGAAAGTAATAACTTAGGTGAGTAACGTTGTACACTCCAAAAATGAAATTATTTTCAGTTTTAAAATATAACCCCAATGCCATATACCTGCAACTTTGTCTGCTACTGTCATTAACCGAGAATCTAAAATGAACGTCTCATCCTCTGAATTACCCTCTAGATTTGGCAGGGAGTTAGGTAACATGACATGGATCACGTCTCTCAGCTCCTTGGGAGTTCTGGGAAATTATTCTGGGCAAATGAGTGAAAACAGGAATGAAATGCAGTAGTTGCCATCTTTCCCACAGTGTTGTCTGTGTTTAAGAGGTGATATTTTATCTACTTGGGGTATAATTCTACTTCTTTTCCCTTCGAACCCCATCATGGAGCAGGAACACTGTAGGATGGGAAGGGGACAAAATTCACCCATGGCACACACCTATGGAGTGGAAGATTTCAACTGCATAATAATACCTCAAATATTGCTGACGTTCAGCATACGTTGATTGAATTAGTGAATGACCGCCACGTTTACTCTCTACGCAGTATCTAACGCAAATACTATGTGCCGGTTGTATGGAACTCACTACATAAAATGATTAGAAACATACACTTGTGACGACGTAAACTTGCGTAAAGATACAAAATACAATATGGCCTTTGCTCTTCCATAGTCTTATGCCAGATATTTAAGAATTGGCATTCTTTCCACAACCACAAGCATCTGTCCTATTTCCATCTCTTTTATGACCAAAAAAACCCCCAAAAGAATGAGGTAATGAGAAGTAAACTATCCACATATAAACCCTATTGACCTAAGTAAAATAATCAATTTCTGGTCTACTTAGTGCCAAAGTGATTGGTTTGACCTGCATTATCTTTTCATTGGATTGTTTTGGAATCACGGCAGAGAGAATAATGGTTAAATGATATTTCTCTATTAAAAACAGAAGACTATCAGATTAAGAGAACCAGTCCCCTGCCAAATAGATCGATTCCGTGTGCTGTGTGCTGAATGCTCATTTTATGTATTGATCAGTCTTTTTCACCCATATATTTTTGTTGAAAGCTAAAGAACCAAATAAAAAATGCTGTATAAGTATGTTTTTGTTGCATATGTGCATAATACACACACATATATGTACATATATATGTATACACACACACATATACATACACACACAGAGCATTTTTCTACTGTAACTGTCCTGGTAAGCAGCTCCTAAATGCACCTAGTAACTTCTTGCTTGGCTGGGTCTTCTGCTGGCATCCTTGCTGTCATGTGCCACTGTGGAGTGCATTGTAATTAGCTGTACATTTCATGTCATGGAGCTGCACTATCAAGTGATAACAGGTTAGGGCTGTCAGTTCAAGCATCAAGAGTATGAAAGGATATTAAGTGCAGAGATGACAACACAATGCGAAGATTTCAAATCCAGGAGTCACTCCAAATTTAGGCCTCTATCGAGCAACAGGCTACCTTTGCAAGAGAATTTATTTGTAGCATCAACTGGTCCTCTTCACGCCCCTCACCAATATGTGCATACTGAGAACTTTGATCTCTGGCTTGAGTTTTGGAGAAGCCTC
Source organism: Lipotes vexillifer (assembly GCF_000442215.2). Taxonomy (NCBI): domain Eukaryota; kingdom Metazoa; phylum Chordata; class Mammalia; order Artiodactyla; family Lipotidae; genus Lipotes; species Lipotes vexillifer. The sequence continues at coordinate 654,211 of NW_006793209.1, forward strand.
TAAAATTATACACACATGTCTCCCAGTCCTATTTCCACTTATATTTCTGACTGCAAGTAAAGACTTCATTGCAAAAGTATTGGCTTCTATCAAATATTAACAGCAACATTTAATTCAACTACTTAAGATAGCTCAAAAATTAGAAATCCATTGGTCCTGCACATGGTGTCTCTGGATATACAGAAATACAGTTTAAAACAGACCACCTTTTGGAGCATCCATGTAGAAACAAACAAAAAGGTACATTAAGGGGAAAATAACTACAAAAGAGAGATGAAGAGAAAAGATAATTATTTTACCCAGGTTCCTAGAAATTTTATATCATAGAAAATACAGAACTTTTTACTCTGAGCAAAATAGTTTATAGTTATTGGGACAACAAATGTATGTGTGAGTTCAGTGTTTAACCTGTGCTACCCAGACCTATTGTCTCCAAAATCACACCTGCTTAACTATTTCTAGGTAAGTAAATATTAACGGGCTTGTAGAAAGTGACTTAGCTCTTTGCTTAACCTTTCAGATTCCCCAGTATACAAAGATTGTTTCAATTAGAGAGGTATGCAGAGTAATGTGGCAGAGAAATGCCTACTTCTGTTAAAAACAAACACTAGGGGCTTCCCTGGTGGCGCAGTGGTAGGGGGTCCGCCTGCCGATGTGGGGGATGCAGGTTCGTGCCCTGGTCAGGGAGGATCCCACGTGCGGCGGAGCGGCTGGAGGGGCGGCGGCAGTGGGAGGCCCGCGTACCGCAAAAAAACCAACCAAACAAACAAACAAAACACTAGGTTTCAAATCCATCCACCCACATTTCAGTTGTTTTCAGAGTCTGTGTGGTTGGTAATTCTTACACTACAAAGTTTTTATAAACCGAAGATAGCACTAATTGTGTTCTGTTATGCTAAACGACTTGGGAATTGTTTACATCTTGTTATTATTATTACTGAAGATTTTTCCCCTACAGAAAAATGTTGACTCTTTCTTATGCAAGCAAATAATAGTCCAGTAACACCAACAGAAATGACACATATGATACGAGGGTATTTCCCCAAAACTGAAGACTGTTTAACAACAATGCAATGACTTAGCCAAATAAACCAAAATCTGTTAGTACGAATGGCTACCAATCTTTTTTCCGCAGTGCTTTGGCTAGCACTTGCTTCAAACAAAGTGATGACAATAAAGGAATTATGAACATATTAAGCCAATGATGAAATATCTGCTAGGATTCATGCTCCTACAATGTCTTAATGAACATGCAATAAAAAGGAGAGTGCTTTAGGCAACTGTCTCCATCAGTAAAAATTCTGCTAAGGCACACCACGGTTTAATTAAAACATCAAAATGCGAGGGAGAAACAATTTGACAGATAAATGTGAATATCATGGCACTGTCACTGAGCTTTTCTAATGAGATTAGATTCTTCTTTAATTGACATTTCCAACTGAGGCACAGATAAAACAGATTTAATGGGAGCAGTTATATATATAGCTGGACTCTAGCTGGATGAACAAGTGTTTGACATTTAAATACTGTAAACGATATATTATACGCTCCCTTCACTAACACACTGTCAATATTAAGAAGGATAAACAGATATGTTAAATACATAAGGCACAGAGAATAGCACAAGTGATGCACATAAACCTTATGATGACACCGTTGCATCAAACAGACTTGCGTGAAATCAATTTCATTCCGTGCATGTAGGGTCTTCTGTAAGAAATGAAAAAGCCTCACAAAGAATCACTAAAAGTAATTTAATTTTATGTTTATAAAAAGGAATGGGAGGGGCTTCCCTGGTGGCACAGTGGTTGAGAGTCCGCCTGCCGATGCAGGGAACACGGGTTCGTGCCCCGGTCCGGGAAGATCCCACGTGCCGCGGAGCGGCTGGGCCCGTGAGCCATGGCCGCTGAGCCTGCGCGTCCGGAGCCTGTGCTCCGCAACGGGAGAGGCCGCAACAGTGAGAGGCCCGCGTACCGCAAAAAAAAAAAAAAAAATAAGGAATGGGAGGATATAAAGTTTCTTCTGCAAGTGTATCAAGGATTTTTTTTTTTTTTAAAGAACGCTAATCAGGTGCTTTTCTAGAATTGTTTTCATTTAGTACTAACAAAAGACATGGGCAAAATCCATCAACTAATGCAAGGTTGCATCATGATCAAGACAAAAGAAGTAAACCCGTCATTTATTTTAAAATATCAATACAAGAGCTTCTTCCTTTATTGGCCTTTAACCAGCATCCCACCATGAATGCACCTGAAGCACTTTAGCTTAATGAAGGAAATGTGCTCTTACGAGGTCTCTTTTGTATCAGGCCTAGCATCCAAGTACTGCGGCTCCAGAATCTATGTGTGATCCACTACACTCAGTCCTCCAAGAGTCACTGGTGGCCTCTGGAGTCAAAGTCATTCTCCCCCATTTGCCCAATTTCTAGCTGGAGTTCCTCTGATAATTCAGCATGCATCAAAGCATCACTGTGTTTCTACAAATCCTTAACCATAACTACACAAGAACAAATGATAGACTGAACATAGAAGACGAATAAAATATTCAGCCACAGGAGGCAAGGTTTTCCTAAGCACAGTGAATATAAAGAGAATATAAATGATATGAAGGTTGCAAAAGAGTTATTATGCCACCTAAATACTTATGCACAAGCACAATTTCAGTGAGCTTAATACGTATTTGTGAATATGAAGAGGTCATATATTCATGTATAAAGACATAAATGTTTGCATATGGACAGGTATCCTTAACATCCAGGCTAAGCCTTGTGTATTAATTAATGTTCTTGGAGAGGAATAATAATAATTACGTTTATACATTTTAGTTTTTTAGTTCCCCAAATATTTATAAAGCACCCACTGTGGTCTAGACACACAGATGAACAATACATGTCATTGGTCTCCAGAAGCTCAGTCTATGGAATAGATAAGAATATACCCAAACAAATATAAGAAACAGACCCTTGGTTTTGCTCGGGTAGTCAGCACAGGCTCTGCGGAGGTGGGGGAGGATGCCAGATGGAACCCTGTACTAATGGATGAGGAGGTATTTTTCACACAAAAGGAGATTTCTCGATAAGGCGTGAGAACAAGGATTATTCAACAAAAGGCCACAAGTTAGCAAGCCCAGACTGAGACGGTGTTTAAAAAGTGGGCTACACAGAATCTCTTGGTGCAGGAGGAAAGGAAGAGGGGAGCACATGGAAGAATGAGTGTTGGGGGCTCTTGACCTCGACCCACAGATCAAATAAAGCAGTCTCGTTTCATTCATTTTTCATATCATGCTTGAAATTGGATTTCCTTTGAAAAAGTAGTCTGCTGCTAAGAAAATATATTTGAAAATTAATTCATTAAAAGTACATGTCCACAGTGGGATGTACAGGGGGAATACTAAAAAGAATCTAGGTTAATGAAGCGCTTTGCATGAACATCCAAGGGGTTTGGACTTTAATCTTGGACAATGAAGAAAATGAATGCTGTAATAGGGTTACTGATAGGATCAGTTTTGCTTTTTTTGGAAGGTAAGTGTAGCGGCAGCAGGATGGAGAATAGTTCCTACGGGGGGTAGAATTACAGAAGCTAAGAGACGGACCCATGAGAGTCTACAGCAAAGGAAACTGGGGTGGAGAAAAGGTACTGTCAAGCATTGTGTAGATGAAAGAACAGTCTACACCAAAATCCCGGATTTGACAAAGGTGACTGGTTGAAAACAGGTGTCATAATTCCTTATTTCACAAAATATTCTTGCCTTGGACAACATAAAAGATACTTTTTGTGCCTAGTTTTATTTCAAATAGTCATACATCTAATCAATTCAAACAAAATGTATACAATCAAGTGTTATTATTCTTGTTGGAGCCAAAATTGTGGAGAACCCTATAAAGTGGAGCCCACTATCCCAACTAGGTGAAGGAGGCAACTACTTTTATGGCACATTTTGACGATTTTAGGGAAAAAAAAACTAATGATGGCAAGTAGTTTCCCCCCATTTTACAGATTTTAAACCGAGGCCCAGAAAACTTAAATGCTTTACCCACAGTCATATAGCTAGTTAGTGGTGAAGCCAGCATTCCAAATCACAGTTACGTAGCTCTAAATTCATCACACACTCTCTCTACCTTCTCCCACCCTACATGTTCCCAACTCTTTGCTATTATTTTTTTATGATGCCTGGGATTCCAGTGATGACTTTTATGAAGTACGGAATCTTCTAGAAATTTGCATATCCCTGGAGTGGGAAGAAAAATATGCCCAGGCCTGGAGGAGGGGACAGTTGAACCAAGATGATGGGTCATCTCCTGGTACAAGAGTCTTCTTGACAAGTTGGCCATGACAGCCCATGCAGATATGACCAAGAGCTGTGGTCTAACCTCTTAGGAGGATAGTGGTGCTGGAACCTTCCTCAGCAGTGCTAGCATACTCTCTATACCTCTGCGGAAAGACATTTTACTGCATCTACATAAGGGAAGTGTCCTCTTCCCTGTGTCTCCAAACTGATGTGCACTAAAGGGGTCTTATTTCATCATCGGGTAGGGGTCCTTAAGCATTCCACTGCCTGGCTTCTAATAGCACTTAGTCCAAACCCACTCTCCCTACCCTCTCACAAACCTTAAAAATGTGCAGGAGATTTGCCAGGTTACACTTATCCATGTTGTAGGGCTCTAACGTGGTGCAATAATCTCTTGGGTTCAAGGAGGGGTTGCTGATCCAATGTGGTGAAGAGATGACAAGATTCAGGGATGCCATCAAAAAGTGCAGAAATCACTCAGAGGTCAAGGGCTGTGTGGCAGCCTGCTTGGGTCAACTGTCCTTCAGAAAGAGATGCTCAGATGGGTCTAGGGCCTTTCATAGAAATTTTTCCCATCCATAAACACTGGCATCTCCCAGGCAGCAAATCCATCCTGGAGGTCTGTGCTGGGATGGGCTCAGGGTGTCTTTCTTCACAACCCAGGGCTGTATTCTATTTCCATTTCTTGTACTCCTTCCCCATGTTTCTACCACCTCTGCTTTCAAGCTAAGAATAGGGCCTTTGGGGTCTCAGGAACCCCATTTCTTATTATGCCCAAACTATCCCCATGAATTCTAATGCTCTCTAGGCCAGGACCTAGTCTCTTGGACCTTTTGATCCCATTATTGGATCCTTAAATGTTTGATGAGTGAATGTCTGACGTCTACCTCAAAGAAAGAAATGGCAAAAAAACAATCTGCTGCGTACAGCACGGTTGCCACAGTAACCAGTGGTTGACCTCCATGAAAGAAGGGGTCTGTGGAGGCAGAAAACTAGGGGAGAGCAACATTTCAAGTGTGCTACTCACAGGAGAACAAAAAGAAATCACGCTACAGAGACTAGTGAGCTGCATAAGCTAAAGGCTTAACTGTCTTTGGCTGTGTCTTGCAGCGACTGCTGGGACAGGCTGGGGTCTGAAGGTTCCAGCGGGCGTGGGTGGTAGGCGGGATGAAGAATGGGGGAGTAAATAAAGGTGCCCAAATAGACACGTGTGAATGTGTCTGCGCAATTGTTTTACATTAAGCATTTGTGTGGTTGCTGGGGGGCAGGGTGATAAGGTGTCCCAGGTCCTATCTCCTGGGGTGAGGTAGGCAGAGATGCTGCTGTGGGCCTTGAACAAACCTGCTCAGAGCTTTTTAAGGAGATGCTCATGTTTCTCATCATTTATTGATTAGTTAGTTACCTAGTTCAGCCATCAGTGAACTTTTGACTGTTATGCTGGAATGTGAGCATCTTGTAGATAATATTAAGATGCTCAGAACCCAGAGATAAGTGCTGGTCCTACCCAATAGTCTAATATGGGAACAGGTTGATATCTGAAGATGATGTTGCCTCGTGGAAGTGAAATAAGCACGGAGGAACCTGCCAGATGGATGAGGGTCCTGCACTAACTCCCTTTGTCCTAACAGAAGTGACTTCTTTGTCCTATGACCAGTTGAGAAAATACATGTAATTTTCCGATCTTCTCTGCACTCAGGGTGAATTTTGGGTTGACATTTTAATAAATTGTTTTATAAATAATAAAAGCACCCATTTGAAATTCTGCTTTCTTTGTTCCTTCTTCCTAATGCTGTGCAGGCTGCATGAATAGCTGAACTGATACGAAAAATAAATAAATGACCAAGTGCATAGTGTGGTAATTAGTAGGTGCACAGTTAATGAGGTAAATCAGAACCTGAATCAAAGAGACTTGATTCAGAATTATTGTCAATTCTTCATATTGCTTTTGAGTTCAGAAGACCAATCTTGCTTTTATCTGTTTTTCAATATTAGCCAGAAAGCTATAATAATGTATTATAAATAGGAGTATTACCAAATATTGTAGGCCCAAGTCCTAAAAAATATTTCTCTACATTAAAGAACTCAGTATGAGACAATAAATAAATAAACGTTTTGACCAAGTACAACATTCACTTAAATTTGAAATGAGATTTATGTGAGTCTAGTATGACTCAAGTTCCCGAGGAGAGGAAAGGGATGTAATCAAATATTTACAACACAATGTCATAAGACGTATAAGAGAATTGAGTGCAAAGTGATATGGGCCCAGATTTGCTAATAATATCCCGAAAATAAATCTCTTTTAAAAAGAAATATAGCGTGGGGAATGAAAATGATATGTAACCTTCTCTTTCACTTTAATTCTTCTTGAACAACAACAAAATATGTTTGATATATATGCGCGTACACACACACACACACACACACACACACACACACACACACGTATATGCCTAAGTGAAATTTAAAATGCTGAGAAACACTCATGACCATCATAGGAAGACCGGCCCACTCACGTCCTATTTAATAGAGAGGCTTTCAATCCATCTAGATGCCACAGCTGCTGGCAAAAGTAGAGGGAGACACAAAGCCAGCCAAATGTAATCAACAGAAATCAGACTCATTCGCCTCCCCTTTTAATGGTATTTCCCATTTTACATTTTATTTCATCTTTATTTATAGAGAACAGGTATTCTATCATAATGCAAACCAACCCAAACAACCTGCTTTCATACAGAAAACTCTGACCCTCAAGACAAGAACACAGATAGATGTTCTTGTACTTTACCTCCATATAATGTAATTTAAGACTCAATTAATGTGATGAGCAATTTTTTCCTTTAATTTGAAAATTTATCCGACCATCCATAAAGATGACCCATGCTCTACCTCAGAGATCTCCTGCACACATCATGATGCAGTATTTGACAAAAGGCAAATAGAAAGCCACCCCGTCTCTACTGACAATGACCATGACCCCTCTTCCATTTCTGGTTCACTTGGAGAGTTTTTCTAACTAAAAATTCCTGCT
>NW_006793209.1:661538-669007 GCF_000442215.2 Lipotes vexillifer
CCCCAAGGAGAGGGTGCTGGAAGAACCAAAATAACTTTCACAGCCATCTAAATTACTCCTCTGACAGAGTAATGGATCTTACAGATGAAAGGGGAACAGAAGGTGTCATTTATCTTGACTTCACAAGACTTGTCAAATTTTCTTGGTCTTTTCTGAAGAACACAATCATAAATAATTTAGAAAATTATGACTTAGACCTCAAAAACTTTGAGCTAGACAACCACAACCTGGGAATGGGGACTTTCAAAAACATAGTTGTCTGTGTCTCTTAGGGGAGGAATGGGAAACGAAGCAATTTATCAGGGAAATGTATTTAGCCTGGCACTACCTACAATTGATAGGAGGTACTCCTGTCTTGGATAATTCAACTTCATTTAATTCAGTAAGCATACATTTGTTTAATGGAGCTGTGATGAAGTTGAACATCGCACCGGGCATGTCAGTTATAGCGTCTGCACCTTAAGAGTTGGTTTCTGGTTCAAGCAGCTCTGCCCCCATAGACCCTGTTAAGAGTTGAATTCTGTCCCCCCAAAAGTTCAGAATTTGAATGCCTAACCCCCAGTAGCTAAGAATGTGATTATACTTTGGAGATAAGAGTCTTTAAAGAAGTAATTAAAGTATAATGAGTTGCACTCTAATCCAATATGATTTCTGTCCTTCTAGGAAATTAGAACACAGACACAAACAGAGGGAAGATGATGTGAAAACAAAAGAAGATGGCCGTCTACAAGCCAAGGAGAGAGGCCTGGAATAGATCCATTTCCTTATAGTTCTCTGAAGGAACTAACCTTACCAACACCTTGGTCTTAGATTTCTAGCCTCTACAATTCTGAGGCAAAAAATTTCTGTCATTTAAGCCACCCAGTCTATGGTACTTTATTACAGCAGCCCTAGCAAATTAATACAAAGGAAGACCTATACTCAGTGAGGAAGACCTATACTCAGTGAAATAACCCAAATGCCCATTTTTTAGAATGAAATAAAAATGTATCTTTTAGTATTGGAAATTGAGTATAGAGAATATATATATAATACTTACTTATAATAGCATATATATATATATATATATATATATAATATAATGATGAATTATTCCCCCTCAAAATTAGAAAATACTGTTCTTGATTTTCTCAAATCTGGATTTAGCTTTAGATTTAGGAAGATCTAAATTTATAGAATTACATTTATACTTAAAGTTTCAATTTATACCAGTGAACTTCTCTCCATCTTACCTTGGAAGAAAGGCTGGGCATGGTGCAGCCAAAGCTGGAATAGATTATGCGGATGCTACATTTACTGTTATTTTGCACTAAAGTTAAACATCGTAAGCTGAATCCATGCATTTATATTTGCCTTCTCCTGAATCATGACTTTTCAAATTAAAAAAGAAAAAAAGGGCATACATTCACAAGGATATTTCTCTTGAGAATGGAAGAGGAGACAGAATCAAGTAAGAGACATCAAGAAAAATGTGTAAGCAGAGCTGAAATAGAAGCCTACAGTGCATGGGGCTCGGGGAGGGATGGAGATGGGGGCTGGACCAAGAAGAAATGAGCCAGTGAGCACTTCTGAACCCAGGCTCAGAAAACTGGAAGCCATGTGCTTCCAAGGCTCTCCCCCATCTTGAACAAGGACTGTTTACTTCTGCTGAGGCGAAATCAGAGTAAGTGAACTCAGGAACAGTGAGTCCACTTGAGGACTGTGGAAGACAGGCCAAATGGAGGAACTCAGTGAAAGTCTGCTCATGAGTGGTGAGAAGCCTGGGCCCTTTCCCCACTCAGCTCCCACAATGCTAGCAGCCTGGCTCAACCCCCTCAGGAGGACATTAGAGGGTTTCTCTCTAAGAAAAAGGACCACCTATATGAAAAAAAAGAGAGAGAAATTGACACTTGGAAGTCACCCAGCAAAAAAAGCTGACACACTTGGTGATCATCTTATAAAATTTTATTACCTCACTATTAAGTATGAGCAAATATCCAGACATTTGAAAAAAATCTTCCCATGTGAAAGAGGGAGGTAAAATCAGACCATTATTTTTAAAGCACTTGGAAGAAAAAGAGATGATACAAGAAGTTTAAAAAAAACGAATTAAAAAATTCTAAGGGATGAGAAAATATCGTGATCATGAAACAAGAATTGGATGCTATAAAAAGGAGGAACATGATACTAGATATTAAAATTTTAATATCAGACATGTAAAATATCAATAGGAGAATCAGAAGACACAAGTTGAAGAAATCTCTCAGGAACTGGAAGAAAAAGTTCAAGAAACAGAAAACACAAGAGAAAATATAAGTAAATCGGAGGATTCACCTAGAAGGACTTAGGAGTGTCAACAATTGACAAGTAGGGATTCTTGAAAAAAATAGGTAGGATATAGGAGAAATACATTCAAAGAATCAATAAAGAAAATATTCCTGTAATAAAGGACATGAGTTTCTAGATGAAATTGCCCACAAAGTGACTACAAAGCAAAATAATTGACAAAAACTAACACCAAAACTCATCAGAAGTAAATTCCTGTGGTTTAAATCACCCAGTCTGTGGTTCTTTGTTATGGCAACTCTAACAAACTAATACGCTTGGGAACTGCGTCATGTCACTTGTTCTATCAAGGGCATGAATCCAGGACACATCCTTGCAGCTAGGCAGAGATTCAGTTGAAGGGAATTGCTACCGTCAGTCATCTTGGGAAGAGGGTAAATCCTGGTGCAGGAAATGAGCAGCCCTTGAAACACATAAGGGAGAAGAGACTTCTTCTGATTTGAGTTCTAAAGGATTTGGGAGACGGGGGAAATGATGGCATTCGGGCCTGGACTCTTTAAGTTCTGAAAACACTTACAGTATTCCTAGTAACGAAGTGAGCTACCTGCCGTCAATCCATGTGGAAGCAGAAAAGGAGTTGACCCAGTAGAAATTCTCAGATTTGGAGAGGGGGGTCCCTTCTTTTCAAAGTTACAAGCTACTCTCTGGTGGTGTACTTTCATTTTCCCTAAGCATTCAGTAAACTGCTCCTGAAGTTCATAGCTGTTCTTGTTGCAAACAGAGATCTGATCCCAGGTATAGCAGGCCCAGCCAAGGGACAGTCAAAGAGTGGTCGACCCCCAAGGAAGACAGCTAGGCTCAGCAGAAAGCACTTATAAGATCTTTGGCTGCATAAACAACACAACATTTTCCATTTCTGTTAGCTGCTCTTTACCCACTTGGTACAACAGATTTTCAAGCATCAGTGGATTATTCAAAGGCTTGAGAAAATATTTGATTACCTGAAACAAAAATCTGATTCAAACATATAAATCAAGCAGTTCAATATTTTATTTAATGAGCTGAATCTCTAAACCTCCTCCATCTGTACCCATATATGTGACTTCTACCCAGCAACCATAGACAGCTCTCCCTAGATGGATCTAGGATCAATACTCCACTTGTGTACTGGATACTATTCCCTGTCTGGAAGTTCCTTTCTCTCTAGGATCACCATTTCTCTCACTTCTCTCTTCTACGGAATTATTTCCACTAGTATACAGTCTTGTTGTAAGATCTCATTGCTTAAAAAAATGTACTCTTGATATCACAGTCCCCTCTGCCATCACCCAGTTCTCTGTTCCTCTTTATATTAAATTCCTGGCAAAAGATGTCTATATTCACTAATTTGGCTTTTCATCCACCATTCTCTCTTGAATTTACCTCAAATAGACCTTGTCCCTATTACACCACTAAAAATGACTTTGCCAGGGTCAACAAGGACCTCTTTTTGCTCAACCTCTAAGCAGCATTAAACACAGCTGGCGGCTCCCATGTTTTTAAAGCATTTTCTTTATTTGGTTTCCAGGACACCACATTCTCCCAATATTTTCTATTTCATCTCTGACCTCACTTCTTCTGAGTCTTCTTTGCTGGCTCATTCCCCTCTTTTCAGACCTCAAAATGCCAGAGTGCCCCAAGGGCTCAGTTCTTTCTATATTAACTTCACTTGCTACATTTACTCCTTAGTTGATCTCATACAATCCCATAGCTTTGAAAATAATCCCTAAAGTGATGGCTCTCAAATTTAAATCTCTAGCCTCAATTTGTCTTCCCAACCCCACATTGGTGTACTCTATGATACTTAAGGCTCAAATTTCTATCCCTCCTCCCAGCCCCACTCCACTCCCCTTTCTTAAGTTACTGCAGCCCCATTGGCTGAGTCAAGAGAACGCCTATGATGATAATTTCCCACTACTTTTGTCTTAAAACGAAAGGTCTTTATTATGTACCTCTCTTATTAGAGAATTTTTAATATTTTTAAAATAGTATCACTTTCAGGGCAGGATCTAGAACAAAACAGTGATATGAATATCATTTTTTTAAGTGTTAATAAGAAGACAAAAGGTTACTTCTATCCAAGTATAGCAAAGATGAAGAGCCATCAAATCATGCATATCCTCTGGTTACCAGCTCTTCAGAAACGGAATAAGAAGATATAGGCTTAAACCACCGCTGGAGAGACTAAGAGAGGCATGAGAGAGGGCTTTCTGGATGCGAGCCCAGATGGGTCCTGGCTAGAAATGGGCAACTAGAAAAGGGAGACGCATTATCCCTCCAAGTCCCCATCTGGAGCTTTCATGGCTTAGGCAAACTCAGTAGCCATACAAGGTTTACACCCAAGGAGGTATTCACATATGTATGCCTCCAGCATAGCTTACTTTATTTTATTTATTTTAATACATAATGCCCTTCAAGTTTCCTTTGAAGTCTACTGCAAATAACAGGTTTTAGCACATCAGGTGATATTTTGCTTCCTGAAGCATTTAAATTAATTTTCTATTACCAATGCAAATGTGTACCTTCCAATTTACCCACTGCACAATAAAACCTAATTTAAAGCAATTAATGTTCATTAATGGCCCCATCTGCATGTTTATCGCTTTATCCTTAAATGCTTGAGACATGGTATCCATATTTTATAGCTCACTTCTTATCAGCAAGAATTCTTATCCTCAAGGGTAAATGTAAGACTAATGTGCCAGTATCTCATATCTTTATAAGAAAACCACATTGACTTTTTTTTTACCCCTGGAAAAAGCTAGATGAACAAGGTAAATATGCATTATACCAAATGTAGCTAATAAAAAAAAAAAAAAAAAGAGGGCTTGTAATGGAGTGTTTAGTTCCCTCCACTATGTGTTCTTTTTTTTCCCCTAGAACTGGTGTGGCACAGCAGTACAGTAAGTGCTCTCCAGCCAGTCCTGACTGGATTTTGCCAGGAATGGGTGGAATGCAGCAGCAGTGCTATGAGGTTTTCCTGCCTCGCCCCCTTCAGTAGATCAATGCCTTGTAGGAAAAGGGCAGGTAGGGGGATCTTCTGACATCACAGAGCATTCTGAGCATGCGCGTTAGCATCAGCCAGGCCTTGCTTTACCACTTGTTAGTTGCTTTAGTTGTGTACACTGGAGGACACTAGCTAAACTTTCTGAACATCTGTTTTCTCAGCCTAATTGATCAGGTTTTTCTCAGGACTGAATAAGATAGTATGCTAAAGGATAAAATCATATCGTGATTAAGAGGGTAGTCTCCACTGGTCCAGACTTCCTGAGTTCAAATACTGGCTTTACCTCTCTCCTGCCTCGGTTTTCTCATCTATAAAATGGGCATCGTAACAGTATCTATCTTAAAGGGTCCCTGTAAAAATTAAGATGAGTTAATACCTATAAATAGCTTAACATAGAGCTTGGCAAATAGTAAAGACTTGGTGAACATTGGGAAAATACAAAAGCTGTAGGTACTTTGGAAACCACAGCTATTTTTATTAAAGGCTTTTCCCTAAAGTCACAGTCTGTGGTGCTAAAATGTGACTTCTGGGCTTAGAGACAAGAATCCTGGCACAAAGAAACATGCAGGTGGCTGGTCTCACACCCCACCCCGTCTTAGAGGAAGGCAGAGTAAGTACCTCTTCTGTGATGCTATTATGTCTTAAAGCCCTGACAACCAATTGCATATATAATTCTTGAAAGAGAGGGAGAAGGAAAAAACAGAAAAAAGGTTAAAAGTAAATAATATGTTTACACCACTGTAAGAAAAAAAGCAAATGAGTTTGGATGGGATTTTTTTTTAATCCTGTTGCTTAACCAAGATAACCCATCTGATTTCTCTATTCCTAAAAAAAAAAAAAAAAAAAAAAAAAAAAAAAGAAAGAAAAGTTAATAAATGTTTCCACACGTGATTTCAATGCAGTTTACATTTACGAGTCATTATCATTTTGGTGGAAGGCAAAAAAATGATGTTTGGCTTCTACTGGAGGGGCAGATGCAGATGGAGTTTAGGAAGTTGACACACTAGCTGACAGAAATGAGTAAAATTTTCGTTCCAACCCATCTAATGGCAAGCAATTATCTCTGAACTAGGATAACAAATGTGCTTTTTTTATCCTCAAAAAGTTGACATGCATTATAGAAATTTCCAGAAGGCATATTTTCTGTAAAGAAGCCACTGCTTCTGTATTCAGCATTTAGTACCAGAGTTTAATTGGATGCCGACCCTTTCAGAAGATTTTATGACAAGTTAAAGTTAGATATTAAGAGAATAGAAAAATCTACCTGGAGTTGTCTGCTACTTTCTATTATCTATTCCTCTGTTTAAATATTGCCTTACAAATGTACTTTTACTTCATATTCAATACCATTGATAGATTTTGCCTTTAGCAAAACACAAATTGCTTTATGCACAATCCATAGTCATACTATTTTATGAGTATCATAAATAAAACAAATAAAAGTGGGAATTTGGTGTTTATCGTGGTTTAAAAGACCATCTTAGCATGAGAAAGACATTTTTGATTCCATGATTAGGTGACATCCTACATAACAAAAAAATTGGCAAATACAGTGGTGTAAGTTATCATAGGTGACATTATATAATTAAAATGTATTGATATAAACATTAAGACAATTTAAATGTCTTATAGTGTGAATTTTGAATGTTTTGACTCATAAGTTTATTCTACATAAAAAAAGCAACCAAAGTAGATGCAGTGTCCTATCTACAAATTACATATCTTGAAACAGGATGAAATGACTTTCATTTACTTATTTTCATGAAGCCATAAAATATAGCTACTACATGATAAAAAGTAAAATTTTGAAAATTAAGTTACACAGAAAGACCAGAAATATGCATCCACAGACTGTTAGAAATGGAAATGACCATAGTTATTATCTAGTTCAAATCCCTTATATTAGAAATAAGGAAGCTGAAGCTAAAAATATTGCCGTTACATTATAACTGTGGTATTAAATAACAGCGATGGTAAAGAAAAAATGAAAATATCTTCAGCCCTTTGAAAATTAACCATAGCTCTATTTTAACAGTATTAAAATCTTAATTTAGCAAAAAATACTGGAAAGAAAGGCAAACCAGAAAAAAAATCAGCATGAATGTGATCTAGTTCAATGCATTGATGATAGCCCTGTCAGATCAAAGGAAAGAGTGAA
>NW_006793209.1:669063-686148 GCF_000442215.2 Lipotes vexillifer
AAGAGTGAAAGAAAGGAATAGGAAGAAAATAAATAACATTGAGTACCTGCTATATAACAATATCACATTAACATAACTTATTCAAAAGACTTAGTTTAAAATGTCTTAACACTTACTAGTCGGTGTCTGTGAGTGATTCAAGCCCTATCAATCTCTGATCCCACATTTCAAAGTGAAGGAAATAATACCTAGAACAATATGAGGACTAAACAAGAGACTGTCTGTTAAGCATTAAATTATCCATGCAGAACAGAAAGACCATCCTGTACTCTTGGATTCTCAGAATGGTTCTATGACTTAATGCTCATAACCATACCATGGCATAAAGTCAGTGGCAGAACTGGGATTCAAATCAGGCCTGTCTAGTCCCAAAGCCAAGCAATACTCATATATTTGGCCTCAAGATATCTGTACATTTCTCTGCTGGGAATTCTTTCTCCACCCCCCTCTCCTAAATCTTCAACTGCCTGTTAAATCCTATTCATCCTTTATAATTCATTTTAAATATAACTTTTTCAGTAAACTATGCCTGGAGCTTCTATTAAATGTTCTCTTAGTATTCTCTCATTTTTCCTTTGTTGTATTAATTAATAATTAAAATTCTTAATTCATCTTCCAATTATTTTTAACTACTGTTTCTCTACTAGACCGTAAGATCAAGCAGGGGCCATTTCTTTCTTTCCGACCATCACGTCTCCCATCCCTACGAGGGTACCTGGCACAATGCAGGCATTCAATAAAAATTTGTTGGATACATCAATTAATGATAAGTGAAGACTGAAAAAGAGTTTTGGGTTGGCAAGTATTTTTGTTTGGTTTTATTTATGGCCGTGCTTCACGGCTTGCAGAATCTCAGTTCCCTGATCAGGGACTGAACGCAGGCCACAGCGATGAAAGCCTGGAATCCTAACCACTAGGCTGCCAGAGATCTCCCTGGTTTTATTTGTTAATGACAGAATGTTAATAAGATCCCTGAGGATTTCAAAGAACTTGATCCAGGGTACGGAAGCAAAAGCTGCCCAAGAACAGGAGGAGGAACAGTTCTGACACTGTGATAGGAAAGACAACCGTAAGATCATTGTAGATGCAGAAATATTTTCAAAGGAGATCCCTTCATAGACATTCTACTCTGTAGAGGGTGGTATTTACATGTGAGAATGAGTGACTGAAAGGAGATGGGGTTCTGAAGAGCTTAGTGAAGAGAATGGAAGAAGGTAATAAATGAGAGTCCAGAGCTGCCAGAAAGCATCAAGCATGCAGCCAAAGTTAGATTATGAATGCTTAGCCTTACCAATCTACACTGACTCGGGTGGCATTTCCTGCTGCATGGTTCAGCAACTAGGGTCTTGAAGACAGATGGTTAGACTCAGTGTAAAGATGATGATGATGATGATGACAACATTGATTCACCGTTAACTCCGTCAAGCACTGTGTAAAGCAGTTTCTATGAATTGCTTCATTTCTTACACACACAGAGAATGTTGTGTATATCCATTCTTTTACAAATGAGAATGCTGAGACTTCTTTTTTACACAGCTTTATTAAGGTATTTTTACATGCTATAAAATTCACCCATTGCATATGTAGAATTAAATGATTTTTTATACATTTATACAGTTGGCAATTATCACCACAAGGCAGTTTTAGACCATTTCCATAACTCCAAAAAATTCCCTTGAACCTGTTTGCACTCAATCCTGCTTTAACCCCCCCAAACCCCTAAAAACAGATGCACTATCTGTCTCAATAAATTTGCCTTTTCTGGACATCTTATATAAATGGAATCAAAGAATATAGAGATTTGTTTTTTTGTGTGGCTTCTTTCACTTAGGATAATGATTTTGTGGTTCATTCATGCTGTAGTATGTATTGGTATTTTGTTCCTTTTTTATTGCTGAATAGCAATTATATGGCTACACCACATTTTGAAATTCACAGGCATTTTAATTGTTTCCAGTTTTGGACCATTATGAATAATACTGCTGTGAACATTCAATTACAATTCTTTGCGTGAACATATATTTTTACTTCTCTTGTGTAGATTCCTAGGAGTGGAATTTGGAATTACGACGCTGTGTGATAAGGTTACGTAAGTTTTTAGGAAACTGCCAAAATGTTTTTCAAAGTAGATGTACCATTGTATATCCCCACCAGAAAGGTATGTGTCAAATGTGCTTTCTGTGTCTATGGAGATGGTCACGTGGTTTCTGTTGTTGATTCTATTTATGTGGTTATTACATTGGCTGATATTCAGATGTAAAACCAACTTTGCATTCCTACGATAAATCCCACATGCTCATGGTACATACTCCTTTTTATATGCTGCTGAATTTGTTTCGTTAATATCTGTTAAGGAGTTTGCATCTATCTTTTTTTTTTTTTTTTTTTTTTTGTGCGGTACGTGGGCCTCTCACTGTTGTGGCCTCTCCTGTTGCGGAGCGCAGGCCCTGGACGCGCAGGCTCAGCGGCCACGGCTCACGGGCCCAGCCGCTCCGCGGCATGTGGGATCTTCCCGGACCGGGGCACGAAGCACAGGCTCCGGACGCGCAGGCTCAGCGGCCATGGCTCACGGGCCCAGCCGCCCCGCGGCATGTGGGATCTTCCCGGAACGGGGCACGAACCCGTGTCCCCTGCATCGGCAGGCGTACTCTCAACCACTGCGCCACCAGGGAAGCCCTCTTGTGATGTTTTTATACGGCTTTGGTATCAGGGTAATTCTGGCCCGAAAAAAAAATGAGAAGTGTTCCCTCTTCATCCATTTTCTCAGTTTATAAAAACTGATATTTCTTCTTTAAATATTTGATAGAATGCACTAATTAAGACATGAGAGGACATGGGCTTTTGTTTGTGGGAAGATTTTAAATTACTAATTAGATTTCTTTACTTGTTCTGGTCTCAAGATTTTCTATTTCTTCTTGAGTCCATTTTGGTAATTTGTAAACACAATTTTCTGCTCTAATCGTTATTATTTCCTTCCTTCTGATTACTTTGGATTTGGTTTGCTCTTTTCTAGTTTTTTAAAGGTGAAAGCTTAGGTTATTGGGATTGGAAACTCTTTTTTGGTGTCATAAGCATTTAGAGTTATAAATTTCCCTCTATGCATTGCTTTAGTTGCATTCCATAATTTTCATCTGTTTTTTTTTTTTAGTTTTCATTCAACTCAGAACAACTTTTGATCCCCTTTTGGTTTCTTCTTTGACCCATGGGTTATTTAGAAGTGTATTTGTACCCAAATATTCGGCACAGATTCCCTTCTGTTGTGGATCTCCAATTTAATTTTTTTGTGGTCAGAAAAACAACAATTGCATGATTTTAGTTTTTAAAAAATGTACAGAGAATTATTGCACAGCTCAGCCTATAGTCTATTCTGAAGAATATTTCATTCTAAAAATGTGTATTCTGCAGTCCTTGAGTGAAATGTGCAATAATGTCAATTAAGTAACATTGGTTGATACTGTTGTTCAGTCTTTTATACCCTTGCTGATTTTCTGTTGAGTTACTTGTTGTATCAGTTATTGAAGTGGAGTGTTGAAATCCCCAGCCATTACTTCTTTAATTGTCTATTTCTCCTTTCAATTCTGTTAGTTTCTGCTTCAAGCATTTGGGTTTCTGTTATAAGGTGCCTATACATTTATAATTGTTATATCTTTCTAATGTATTGACCCTTTTAACATTATGAAATATCTCCCTTTGTTTCTAATAATATTAATATATGAAGGTTTATTTTGCTTTATATTAATATAACCACTCCAGATCCATTATTGTTACTGTTTCATGGTATATCTTTTTCCAGCCTTTACTTTAAAGCTACTTGTGTCTCTGCATCTAAGTTGCATCTCTTCTAGGCAGCATACAGACATCACAAAATGCCAAAGGAAACTTGATTTGTTTCTCCTTAATTAGCACCTTAAGGGTTTAAATTACGAAGCTAATAAAGACACCATCTACCCTAACCAAGCAACTGTGAGACTAGGTAATGAGATACAGAAATTTCAACACTGTATTCTTAGGAAAGTTCGCATACATTTTCTTTTAGGTAACTCTGAAATTTGGAATTAAATGTTTAACTCTTCTGGGACACCAGAGATGGATGATTTTGAGTTTCTAGTCACTTTTTGTCCTCTTTCACTGTGGTTTTGATGACTTCAGATACCCTATTAGTTCTAAGGATACAAGGAAAACTTAAAAACATTTCACTATTTATACTAATATTCCTTCACTGAAATTGAAGGAGAATGCAACTTTTTCTTATTGTTACAATATTATCAACCAGGTAAGTGACTGATGACAATAGAGCAGGTCTTTCACTTTTACCCTTAACAATTTCATGACTTCATAACCCGCCAGCTATGACTCATTGCTTCTTTGCAGCCACAGCACATGTAGATACTTTGTCTTCTTTGTCCCAGTAACACATAGTCTTCTCCCAAGGTCTGTGCTCTCAAAATACACGTAATAATATATTGTATTCTCTGTGAATCCAGTTGCATACAATTTATATCATTCAAGTTTTAGAAAATAACAGTTTCCATGTCACATGGGTTATTATTTCCATGGGCTGACATACAACAGCAGGACACTGAGTTGATTATCATGTCCCAGGGCTGGGACTAGAACTCTGAATAAATCCATATTTCTCTGAACCTCAGGAGGGTGGGACTGAGAGCTGTCCAATGAGCTGAGTGTGAGGAGAAATATCTTAGAAAGAGCAGAGGCAGACACATCTCTGTTGAGCTCCACCCTGTGCAAGCTGAAGATGTCAAGGTCATCACGTCTCCTACAGACCATTCTAGAATGTCTAAGAGGACCATCCTTCTGCAATGTCATTGCTGAAATTGCTAGTGTCCAAGCAACGTATAATTATTTGACTCCAACCATCCTAAATGTATGGACTGTTTTATACTCATCATTTTCCTAGGTCTTTGAATTTATGTCTGAGACACCTTCATTAGTTTTTGCAATCTAGGCTGCCAAGTCTACCTACCATGCCTCATCAGGTGGATGAAAAGGAGCACAGAGAAAGTTCCTCTTGAAACTTCAAAATCATTTATTTGATTAACCCAACAATTACAGACTTAGGAGGGCTCCAATTTTGGAGATAGGGCAAGTACTTAATACTTAAAAGGTTACTACAATTTAAAGTTCCTGAAGACTGGAGATCTCTTCTGAATTAGAGGCTTGTCCTAGATAAGGTCTGTTTTCTTATGAACAGGCTAAAATGATTTTATGTCTGTCAAATAAGCTAAAATGATTTTGTTTGTCGAACATTTATTATTTATCAATAACAAAAATGTTTTTAGAACAATTTACATTTTTGAAAGCACTTCCATGTCCATTAATAGGCTTTATTCTTATAATAATTCTGGAGGTAAGTGTTATTATACCCAAATTACAGCTGAGACCTATTCTGCACAGTTAATAAGGGGCAGAATCTTGATTGGAATTCAGTTCTTCTGATGCTGTGTTAATATACTTCACACTATACAATAGAGGTTCTCTTCATTAAAAATTTAATTCCCTTGCTAGCCTTACTGCACTTGTATGGAACAAGGGTACATAATGGTTCAGTACATGTAAGAAAAAAAATTAATAATTGAGTTCAAAAGCCATAAGGGATTAAGTAAATTTCAGTGCATCTATAAATTAAATCCTGTCCATTGAAAGGTACTGTGTTGAATATCATTATCATGAGAACATAACCATAATATACAAGAAGAAAAAATTTACAAAAGACTGTGTATAAACAGAATAGATAGTCCAGAAATAGATGCACACATATAGAGTAAACTGCTTTATGACAAAGATGCCAAATATTCAGTAGGAAAAGAATTTATTTTCAATAAATGGTTATGGAGCAACTGGATATCTCTGTGAGAAAAAAAAGAACTTTGTGTCAGTATTTCACATCATACTTAAAAATTAACATGAAATGGACCTTGAACCTAAGTATGAAGGAAAAAACCCACAAAATTTCTAGAAGAAAACAAAGAATATTTTCATACTTTAGGGTAGAAAATTATTTAATTAGTACAAAAATTAATATACATCAAAGAAAAAATGATAAATTGTATTGCATTAAATTTAAGGACTAATTTCTCAAAAGACACCAGGAAGAGAATGAAGAAAATAATCCAAGAATGAGAGGAGACAGTTATACAGTTGGTCCTTGGTGTCCACAGGGGATCTGTATCAGGACCCTCCGCAGATATCGGAGTCGGCAGATGCTCAAGTCCGTTAAACAGCCAAAGAACAGTCAGCGCTCCTTATCTCATGGATATGGAGGGCCAACTCTAATACATATATCCAACAAAAAAGCTTATACATAGTATTTCTCAGAAATTCCTTCACACTAATAAGGAAAAGACAAACAAACCAATTTTTAAAATTGAACGAAAGATTTAAACAGGCACTATATAAAAGGGAATACCTAAGTGACACATTAGCAAAAATCAACAGAATCATCAGTGTAATGCAAATTAAAATAACTATGCAATGCCACTACATCCTCTTTACAGTAGCTAAACCCAAAAGACTGATAATACCACTTGTTGTCAAGAATGTGGAATAACTGGAACATTCATATCTTGCTGAAGGAAAACTAAACTGGTGCAGCAACTTTAGAAAACTGTTGCCATTATCTACAAAAGCAACATATACCTTTACCCTATGATCCAACAATCACACCCCTAGGCATACACCCAAGAGAAACAAGTGCACATATCTATCAAAAGACATATGCAAGAATATCCACAGAAGCCTTATTCATAATGGCCAGAAACTGGAAACAACCCAAATAATATCAATAGAAGAAGAGATAAGTAAATTGTGGTATAGAATAGAACAGTAGACAGGATTAAAACTTAACAAGTTAATGATGGATGAAATAATAAGCATAAATCTCATAGACATTTTGTTGAGGAGCCAGATGCCAAAAAAGTTCATACGGTCTGATTCCATTTATATGAACACCAGGAACAGGCATACTATTGATAATGTTGATATGGATGTGGGTGACAGTTATATGTAACTACAAAGTCAGGTGTCGCTTCAGTTTCAGTGTACTTCCTCATGGCCAGTGCCTCTTAATTTTTATTCTGTTAAAGTCTAACTTCAGCTACTAGCTAAGGTGTGCCGTTTTTCCTTCCCAATTGCTTTGATGGTAATTTTGAACAGAACTTTCCCATCTTCCTCCCTTCACTTTTTTTTTCACATCTACAGACAGGTAAGAGTCTAAAAGATTACACTGAATACTTTTGGTGTTGGCGTGACCATTGCCAGGCGGCTTCTTCATGAAAGCTCTTTCTGCAAAAGTCACCAATAGCATCTTTAAACCTCCAGCACTCACAGCAAAGCATTTTTCAAACTTCTAAGACATTTCTTTTGAAATAATGGTAACAGGATGCATCTGGGCACACTGTTCCTGTATTAACATCTTAAAAGTGAGAGTTCTAGATAATGTCTTTGTCTTTTTCTTTTTCTTTTTAACATAATCCTTATTATGTTTGTAACTTTGCTTTGCAATAACTAAAAATAAGGGGAAAACATGTCTTTTTGCTTGTGCTGAATAAACATTTGAGCTGGTTGGGGTCTACTTTTCTTCTTTTCTTGGCCACACTAATGCAATTAGTGTGGCCACTTGAGGCATGTCTCAAAAAAACACAGAGACACATGCATTTTTCTCTCCCACTCTGTCTCTCTCTCTCACACTCACACACACACACACACACACACACACTTGAGGGAAGTCAGAATAATCCATTTTGCCATGAAACATCTAGGTTTTGACAACTGGCACCCAGCGGAAAGGCATCCCAAATGTGGCTTTAAAGCAACAATGAGACTGTTTTAGGCATAATATACATAGAACCAATCTGTTTGCTCTGACATTTAAGGTTTAGAACTCACATAAAGCTTGAGGCACAGACATCAGTCCTAGTTTCTCAATACATCCAGTTTGTTGGAGAATCTAACCAGGATTTGTGATTGAAATAAAATGACATTTCCCTTAATAAAGGAAAGGGTATGTGACATAATTGGGATACTGTAAAACATCCTGAGAAATCATGGATGGAAAGCATTATTGGGGAATAAATCACTAATTGCATTAGTGTTCTGCTCTGCTCAACTTAGCATATAACTTTAAACTATACCTGGCATCTAGGTCCATGACCGTAATTGACTTTCCTTGCATTTAAAAACTATTCACATGAATTATTTTTAACAATGCTTTTTTCAGATGTTCAAAGACAATCTTCATAATTCCCTTAGTTTATGAATAAAGACACAGAAATATTAATAAACTATGCTCAGCCCACTCCTTTGTTCTTGAGATGCAGGATCTCCTCTCAGAAGATGTAGAGAGACCTGAGCAGCCTGACAGAAGGTTGACAGGTACACAAGGTTAGGAGACGCATCTCTACTCTTTATCACACTATGGTCTGACTGTCTCGCTGTTTTTCCCCAGCCATCCCCACCCAACTTCCGGGGACAAAATGCACATCTGGTCAGTATGGAAGGAGCATGAGCTGTGGGTTTTGGGTAGAGTTTCATTTTACCCTTTATCACCAATGTCCGGCTTTCCACAGCACTAGCTGTAGTAATATTCTTCAGCACACAATCAGAATTTTCTTCCTGGAGAAGGCTCATCACAGATATACCAGAGGGTCTTTGAACAATCTTGTAAATGAAAGGAGTAGTTCTTTTATACAGGCTTCCAATAAGACTGACTATCTGGGCATAGATACGAATGAAAAAACCTAAGCAAAAATCAGCAGTCCTCCCATTAACAGGTCCTTCACAAGTTTTGAGTAAGAATTCAAAATGATGATGTCTTCTATGGCATTCATCCTCCTGGAGATGAGCCATAATCGCGTGCATTCCAAGTACTTTGGTATTCCCCGTTGAACTTGACTTTGAAGCACATTTTCTAACACATGTGAAATGTCCCCTGATTTAGCCTCCTTAAGAAAAGTTGACCACCCACCCACTGTCAGGGGTGGGGTCACAGGTTCTCGAGTCCCTGCCATTATGACTGAGTTAGATTGAGAAATTCAGTTGAACTGAAAAGCATGAAGTAAAGAACTAAGATGGTCATTTTGCTCTCCCCTGACAGACACTGGCAGAGAGAAAATATAAACGTAACAATGTCCTCAGGGCTCAGGTGATCTTTTCCCTCCACTGATACACACCTCAAAAAATAACAAAAATTGCTAGTAAGCCAGGCAAGACAGCCAAGAAGTTCCCTGAACTCCTGACGGGGAAAAATTGGTACTGACCTTGTCAAATTGAATAACCACTTCAAACAGGTTAACTCTAGTTTTTTTTCTAATAACGATGGCTTTCAGAATAGGCACATCTAGGATGTGTAAAAGATAAAGATGAGATGTCTGTTCTTACACTAATGATTAAAAATAAACCATAGAGAGTCTGGTTCACTACAGACTTCATTAGTTTCCATTAGGATATTTATTTTTTGCAAGTGGTACTTCTAAAAACAAAAATTTCAAAAGATTTTATACATTGCCTACTATCCAACCTCTGTTTCTTTGGGAGGGAGTGGAAGACAAGAATCAAATCCACAGTGAACAGACAATTGTGTTTTCTAATCCTCTTGGTTCAAGACCGGTATGAATAAAAAAATGAAGCTCCCCTGCCTTTGCATTCACCTCAGAAAAGATTTTAGCAAATACAAGATACCAAATAGTACTGGCATTAAAAAAATTGTTTAAAGCATTTCTATTTTCTTGCAAGAGCAAACAGTCAGCCATCAGAGTTTGGTCATCAATTCATTGACAGCTACTATGATGTGATTGGAATTTTGGAGCACCATAAGAAAATCCTCCCCATTTCCTTTATCAGTGCTGCATTTTTTAATGGCATTTCTAAAAAAACAGGCAAATAGGAGGATGAAGATAGCCCAGCAATGCCTTTTTTCATTTACAGTTTTAGAGTAGTTACGAGTGCTATCGCTGACGGCAGCAATATTTTCAGAACCCGTATCCCCACAAAGTTCCTCAAAGACTGGATGCATAATTCGCATCGAAAGTTACTAAGCATCTGTTTGACTGCATTTAGTCTCCCCTTCAAAGAAACATAGAAAACAATTTGCTCTAAGGCACTGTACAGTCAAGAACAAACAGGTGAGATGCTTTCAAATCTTAAGGCTGTACACCAACAATTCAATACAAAGTGACGATGGTTACTTTAATCATCAGCTCATTTTACTGTGTGTACCAAGTACATCGAAGCAGAGTCATACCTTAAAAATAAAGAGTGAGAAAGCAACAGACGGACAAACAGAAGGGGGAAGGAAAGGAGGGAAGGGAGGGAGAGAAAAGGGTAGACAAGAGATGGAATAGAAAGGGAAAGACAAGGAAGCAAAAAGTGTGTTTGAGCATTTCTTCCATAGATACTCAGACCATAGATGGAGACTTGATGACGTGAAGACTGATTGGCAGGGAGTGGATTACCTGTGTTTGAAAGAGGGGGATTAGATTCATACTCAGAGAAGTGGGTTTCCCACACAGAAGAACATCCAGCATGCCCCAGCCCTACCTTTCCCAACACTCCAGAAGGTCTAATCTCTTCCTGGAGAGACAGCTGCTCCCAAGATGAAAAGAGAGTTAGTAACGAATAAGGGGGCTGACCCAAAAGGCACAGTGACCTCCCCATCACAGCTCACAGCATGTTTCCTGCGCCAAGAGGAGTCCAAGGGGCCTGTGCCGACACCACTCATGTGTCACTGCTTTCACACACGTGGCCCACGTCCTGCACTCGATGGCCATGACACCGTCTTGCCTGTACTTCCTGCTAGTTAACGAGAGAGCTTCCTCGATACGTTTAGCCCAAGGGAAGGTGATGGTATGAAGCTTCTGTTATTGGATTGCATACCAAATATTATATATATATATATTGGACTGCATACAAAATATATAATTTTATCCATTTTTTATAATTATATACATACAGTATATACACACACACATGCAAATATGCATGTATATATCTATTATATATATACACCAGTTATATACATACAAATGTCTTTACATATATAAATATAGATATATAGATATATATAGAGAGAGACTATCATATATGACTGCATTATATATACTAGTAGAATTTAATTATATATATGAAATTAAATGTATATATGTATTCCTGAGACTATACACCAGGTATTAACCTTCTACACATCTGATGTGTGTCATGACAGTAATATACAGAGCCAAATATGTATGCATTCATTCATTCCACAAAAATTTACTGAAGACTCTGTTATGAACAAAGAATTGGACCACATGCTGCTGGGGAAAGAGAGCCAAGGAGAATCTGGTTTCCATAGTCCAAATGAGTTTCAAGCTGTATAAAGGAAAAGACACATAGACAACTCATTGATTACCAAATAGTATGAAGCAAGTGCCCTAATAGAGAGAAAACCAGATGCTGAGAAGACCTCAAGGAAGGAGGGATTATTATTATATGGTCTGAGGGTAGAAGGAGACGAGGAACTGTTTCTTGAAGGAGATGCTTTTTAGCTAATTTTAATAGCTGGAGAAGGTGTAAGAATTCTGCAAGCCATTAGAGAAATGTGAACCAGGCCTGCCAGAAGGGAGGAATAATATGCTGAGGAAGCACAGGGAGGTTCACCCACCTGGGGAGGAGGGTGCAGCAAGGAAGCCATGCCAGAGACAGCAAGAGGGACTGGTCTATGATGTGGACACTGTGCTGAGTCTAGGTCAGAAGACAGGCACTTACTAATTCAGTCCGGGATGACAATGGGGAAGACAAGGCATTTTAACTAAGTATTGAAAGATAAATATGACTTCTACAGTCAGAAGTGGGATGAAGGGGCTTCCCTGGTGGTGCAGTGCTTAAGGATCCACCTGCCAATGCAGGGGACATGGGTTCGATCCCTGGTCCGGGAAGATCCCACATGCTGCAGAGCAACTAAGCCCGTGCGCCACAACTACTGAGTCCGCGTGCCACAACTACTGAAGCCCGCGTGCCTAGAGCCCGTGCTCTGCAACAAGAGAAGCCACCGCGATGAGAAGCCCACACACCGCAACGAAGAGTAGCCCCTGCTCGCTGCAACTAGAGAAAGCCCGTGCAGCAACAAAGATCCAACGCTGCCAAAAACAAACAAACAAATAAATAAATAAAAGAAGTGGGATGAAAAAGAACATTCCAGAAAAACAAGATGGCATTAGGAAAGAACTGGGGATAAGAACATATAATGTGGTCTTAGGGAATGGTGAATGTACACTTAGGATAAAAAACTTTTGTTCATTCCTGATACATGCTAGGAGTTCAATAAATATGTGTTGAATGAATAAATAAATGATTGATCATAGGGAACTAAGGGAGAAAGAGGTTTCAAAATATGGGTTGGAGTTGAACCTTGAATTCCAGACTAAAATGTTGGGACTTAATCCAGTCGCCAATGGGAGGCGCTCAAGGAATTTCAAAGGAAAGAGTGACAGGGTCAGTACTGTGAGTCCAGAACTGAGATAAAGGATGGACTGGAGAGGAGGTAGCAGAAAGAACAGCCTGTCCCTGTATCGCAGACTCAAGATAACAGGGATTTAGGTAATGGTAGGAATTGAACGGATAGAGATAGAATGAATTTAAGACACATCAGAAAGGTGGAGCTATCTACCGCTATTACATAGCTTTCTCAGACTTACCCACTCACAACAGCACGGCTTTGCAGGCCAATATATACACACCACAAGCCCTTCAGGCTTATTTTGGCCATGGTTTGGGCCTTTACATTTTGCTTCCCCTCCAGCATCATTCTTGTATTTCGGTCTTCTGCCCCATTAGTTCAATTGCCTGTTTCCACACAAGCATCCATATCGCTCTTGGACTTAAAGCAAGTTCTGCTTCCCTGATTTGCGATTCAGCGATCATTCTTGTACCTTTTTTGTTCCTGGTTGTTTCAGGTATCCCTCACCCCAGCCCCAGCCTTTGGACCAAACCCGTAACGGTGACCCACTCGTTCAGAACGTTAAAATAAAAGGTTCCTTAAAATAAAATGTCATCAGGATATCTAAATACTCCAACACATATACCATTGGACTTTCCAAATGGTCAATGTGGTTTCCGAGATGTGCTCAAAAACATTTTTTTTAAGGTCATTTGACATTTGGTACAAGGCATTGCACCAACAGCCAATAGTCCTATTACACTGATTAATACTAAGAAAAGGCACTAGGAAAAAGGTGGTACCGAGATACTTTATTTTTTGTGTGTGCGCAATTAACTTCATTAAATAAGAACAGAATCAAAAGATGATGGCTAATTCTTAATTATTTAGAAACAAATCATGCTATGGATAACTAGACATATGTTATAACAATCAGACATATGATACAACTTTTTAAAAGCTCTATTTAGCTTTGAGGTACAGCATATGTATGCTAATCCCATTTCTAAAAATTTTCAGGACAATCTCACTATCCTCATAAATGTGTTTGTAATTGTCAAGCCATGTATTCTAATTTTTTTCATTTGAAAAACATGAACACTGTTAGCAGATTTGCTTTGGGCGAAACTAAATTTAGATTCCACCCCCAGTGTCTGCCGGAGGGTGGAGAGAAGCTTACCCAAATCTAAGAATTCCACTATCTAGGGGAAAACGCACCAGAAGCCTAATCCACATGCTCTTTGGGTCTACACTCTTAGGAAAGTTCATCTAGTCCCTGCTTACTATAATGCTAAATGTTTTCTCAAATTGCTGTTGAATGTCTGCCCTAGTTCTTAGCAGCTGCTCTGATTCAAAAGGGCTCTATGTTCTCAGGACATTGAAATTATGACTTGAAAAGAAAAAAACAAAGCCCGTTATTGCATTTTTCCTGGTTTGAAAAATCAAGTTGAAGACAGTGACCCTCTTCCAAAAGGCAAGAGCATTGCCTCACGGTTTGGGGTCCTTGAGCAACGTCCCTCAAGGCCTATACATGAAATGAGGATGATACGGAGACCCGAGCATTCACATAATTGATCTACTTTCATCCACGTAAAGGGATGAGAAAGTCTCAAATTATTAACAGTCCAGTGCTTTTACAGCTCCCACCTACCACACACTTACTGCTTTCAGATTTCTCCTAATTGAATTACAGCAGAGCAGACCAAATGACCTTAGTTGTCCAAGCAGTATTTATCACATTTTAAATGAATTTCATTATTAAAAGAAAATATTCTCTTAATTCATTTTCCATCTTATAGTAATTACATCCGTGGTGTCCTAAGTTTTCTGTGACTTTTCTTTTCAAGAAACAACTATTAACTTTCCACAGAGTCAGTGACCTTGTTTGGATGACTCTGTCCCCTCAGGTGACCTTGAGGCAAAAATTACAGAAGCATCAATTGGCAAGTTCGTGAGCATTCAGCAAATCATGAAAAGGTAAGAGCTCTTCATTTCCCAGCACTGGTATTCATCACGGAAAGACACATAAAAAGAAAGGGCAAATTCCAATGACACGCCTCCAGTAAATTGGAGACTCTTGTCACAGTAAATGCCAATTCAGCAGTTTATAATCACAATGCATAACATGCTACATTACTTATTTTTTAACCCTCTAAATTGGGCATTTTATTACTGTTCCTCTGTGTCACCCTTTGTATCATTGAAAATCCTAAGTTTCTTCTGCTATGAGATCATCTTTCTGAGTCTGTTGAATTTCATCTTGGTTATTAGTAACAAGTCCTCTTCACAATGGCATTCAATCAAGAATCACAGATTTTGAAGAAATCTGAAAGGTCACTTGGTTCCACATAGACCATTGTACAAAATAAACTAGAAGGGAAATAAACTGTAAAATTGTTTCTAAACTATTTGCAAATACAACAAACCACAGAACTTCTCTGAACAATTTGCCTGGCATTTCATCCATTTTAAGCAGGTAAATGGAGTCCAAATTCTCTTGCCTGAATTGGAGTTAATTTCAAAACCAACAATCAAGGTGAATCATCATTCCTAAATATATTTATTTATGAACTAAAGGAGAGTAGTTCAATACAGATTGCACTGGTGTCAACAGAGTGTCCACAGTAAGTGATGTTCTCTATTAGATGTGCTTGAATTTTTTCACATGGTAAGAATACTATAACCAAAGTGCAGTCAATAAGGTCAAACACATTTCTGGAGATTTCCACACATGTTCAGGTATTCTCACCTCAATATTACATTTCACCTAAGGGGAATATGTGAGGTAGAGCAGTAATATGGAACAAACACTGGACAAGAGGTATCACGGGTATGGAGTTAAGGTCCAGCTCTCTGACTCATGAATTCTATTAGACAGTCACCCAAACTCCCTGGGCCTTAGTTTCCTCATTCACTAAACTATTTCTGAAGTGATATGATTCTACAGGTCTATGTCAAATACCAGATTAACAGCAGGCTTTTGATGTTTTCTCCTAAACCAAAACAAAGCAAAGCAAAAACAAAACAAAAAACAGAAAAGGCAACAAGAACACACCTGGCATTAGTTCATACCTAGGTGGTGTTGCATTTCCATCTTTGCAGTATTACTCCCCCAAGCACAGAGTATTTAGTATTTAGCAGCGGAGTTATTAACCCATGCTCAGAAGTGTCACGATGATGCTTGAGTCCTATTAAACAATATATTTCTTTTAAAAAAAGTCTCATGTTTCTGAATCTTCACAGTTTATCTCTAGTGACTGAAGCACATATATTAGAATTGAACAGTTAGTATTTCTGGTATAGGACTGATCCAGGTTATAAGGCAGAATCTTTCCTCTACCTAAAACAGAATCTTCTTTGAGATCATCCTTCAAATGATTGCCATTTATGGAAGTATGTCACCTCTGCAGAAAGAGCCATAGAGGAAAACCAATTCCAGAGATTTCCTTTCTGAAGCATGTTTTGTCTATTTGCTATATCAACCAGCAAACAAGTTGTCTGAAAATTTTGTTTTCTTGAGTAAGATGCTCCTATGACATTACTGATCCTAAGGTACAGCCATGGGTTTCTGCTATTGATTTTAGTATCCTATTTGGAGTATGCTATACACCTGTTACAAAGCCAGTCCTCATAACATCCCACCAAGAATGTCAATCAGATTTCCATGCTGCTTCTGCTCTTTGCACACCACCCCCCTGAGACAGTGCCCTAAATCATCCCACATAAGCCCTGGCAGATCTCCAGGGCCACAGGCAACGGTGGACTCCAAACTAGAGCCACTAAAATGATTAACGTCTCCTGCCCATATGATGCTATTTCAGGCATCTCAAGGCCTTCCCTGCCTTAAAATCAAAATTCCACTTTTCTCACTGATGCTTCAAATTCCTTTAAAAGAAAAAAGAGATGCTTTGACTCAGTACATCAAAGGAAGAGGAAACATATGACCTGAAATCTATATAATTGATTAATCTGACAAAATTGATTAATATAAAATCCTTTTCTGAGGACAGACATTGATGAGGAGCCTTACTGGCAGGTGAAATGGGAAAAGTGCAGCAAAAAGAGACGGAAGACACCAAATATTTTGCTTACTTTTTGCTTCATAACCATTTGTAACATAATAATAATGATATTCATCCCATGAGGTTGTTGAGCTAATAATTGATAACAATAAACACCATTTATCGAGTCTTTCAATAGTGAGAGGTAGCATCAGTGAAAATGCTGGTAAGGACATCCAAAAAGCCTCTCCTCTTTATGAAATCAATGAGAACACTGCCAAAAATTGTCAAAGTTGACATTTTTATAACTCCGAAAATTAGCCAAACTCTTGCAGCAATTCATAGAGCTTTTTTTTTTTTTTTTTAAAGGATAAATTTCATTAAGAAGAGCAAGCTTGGGCTTCCCTGGTGGCGCAGTGGTTGAGAGTCTGCCTGCCGATGCAGGGGACGCGGGTTCGTGCCCCGCTCCGGGAAGATCCCACATGGTGCGGAGCGGCTGGGCCCGTGAGCCGTGGCCGCTGGGCATGCGCGTGTGGAGCCTGTGCTCCGCAACGGGAGAGGCCACAACAGCGAGAGGCCGGCGTACCGCAAAAAAAAAAAAAAAAAAAAAAAAAAAAAAACCCGAGCAAAAAAAAAAAAAAAAAAAAATTAACA
>NW_006793209.1:686159-744314 GCF_000442215.2 Lipotes vexillifer
AAAAAAAAAAAAAAAAGAAGAGCAAGCTTCACGGCGTTTTAACTTGCCCTATTCACACCACCACCCCCGCCCCCAGATCTGCAGTACCCTTGAAAACCAAGAGCCACAATCACAGCTAAAGCCAGCAGTCTGGCAGCCTTTGGAAGGGGCAGAATGGGGTTGGAGCATCTTCAAAGCCCCATTCCTAGAGAATCGGCCATTGTTTGACCCGGAAAGATCCCACTTGCAAGAATGTCTTTAAATGAGCTGACTTGAAGCTCACCCTATGCAAAAAAGCCTTTTCCCAGGGGTGTTGGAAATAAATCGGAGTCAATTGTTTAGCACTGCAACTCCCTGAAGCAGTGGGTAACAGTTAATACAATAGGCTAAACAAAAGCTTAAAAGGAAAAGATGGGGAATGAGATGGCCATAGGAGGCTTTGAAAATCCCTAGTATATTCCCAGTAATCTAGAAGCCCGTGCGTGTCTGTCCGGCTGTGCATCCGGCCAGGGCTGTGTGCGTGCTCAGGTGGGACTAACACACACAAACCTCTTGCTAAACCTGAGCTTCTGTGCAAGCAGAAAATGAAGGCTAAGAAGCAACAGCCCAGCTGAGCGCTGAAGGTATTCTCCAGTACACACACAGAGCCCTTGGCAAAGACTGGGGGACTTATTAATTACAGGCTTTTAAGAAAGTCTTTGTTGAATAATTAGCTGACTATTAAGATAATTGAGCAGACTTCAGTGGCCACACACAAAAAAGAATACAGAATTTATAGAATTTGTTCAGAAAAGTCACTAAACAAACATCAAATAGCAACAGCAACAAACCCTGTGGAGGATGGAGAATCTGATTTCCAGAGTTGCCGTATTAACTAAAATGTTTAGTTTTCAACAAAAAGTAGGAGACATACAAAGAAACAAGGAAAGATGGCCCATACACACAATCAACAGAAAAACTGTTCCTGAGGCAGGCCAAACGCTGGCACTTACAATAATGAATTTAAATTAGCTATTCTAAATATGGTCAAGGACGGGACCGGAGCCAACATCTGCACCCGGGAGGTCCCAGCGTCCCGCCCCCGCCCCCGGCCGCGACACAGTTTCCACAAAGGGACACACACAGAGCCCGCGCAGGGGCGAGGCGCCACGGCTTCCCCGCCGGGTCCCCCGGAGGCCGGTCCCCCTCAAGCCGAGCGCGCGAATGGGCGCCCGCTGCGCTTTCCCTCCCGAAAGCGGGCTGCGAGGGCCCAAGCGTGGACCCTGAGACACGAACACGCGCACCACGCCGCCACGGAGGACGAGAGGCCGGGCGCCGTGCATTTCTGGAATCACCGGGACGCCTGTGTAAATTTGCCGTTTGGCCTGGCATTTTCCAAAGGTCACTCAAGATCAGGGGACAGAATGCCTAGTCTCCAAGGGTCCAGCCCGCCTACCCACTGAAATTAGGGGACAGAATGCCTCCGTTCCAAGGGTCCTGCCAGCCCACCCACTGAAAAAAAAATATTATAAATAAATAAATAAATAAATAAATAAGGTCAAGGAACTAAAGAAGTTATAAAAAGGAACCAAATAGAAATTCTGGAGATTAAAAGTACAATAAGTGAAATGAAAAATTCAATACAATAGTTCAACAGCAGATTTGAGCAGGCAGAATTAAAAATGAGTGCACTTGAAGATAGACCAATTGAGATTACCTAGTCTAGGGAACAGAAAGGAAAAAGAATAAAGGAAAATAAACATAGCCATGTAATATGTAATATGTTTATAATGGGAGTCCCAGAGGGAGAGAAGAGGACAGGAGAAAAGGGCAGAAAGAGAATTTGAAGAATTAACGGCTGAAACTTCCCAAATTTAAGGAAAACTATCAATCTACATATCTACTAAGCCAAATAAAGTCCAAGTAAGATAAACTCAAAAAGATCCATAGCTGGACACTTCATAATCAAATAGTTGAAGCCCAAGGCCAAGAGAGACTCTTGAAAATATCAAGAGAGACTCTTGAAAATATCAAGAGAGCAGTGACTCATCATATACAAGAAATCCTCCATAAGACTAACCAATAAGCTGATTTCTCATCAGAAGCCATGGAGGCCAGAATGCAGTGATACGACATAATCAAAATGTTGAAAGAAAAAGAATGTCAACTAAGAATTCTAAATCCAGCAAAACTATCCTTCAAAACTAAAGTAGAAATTAAGATATTCACAGATGAAAACTGTGAAGAATTTATTGCTTGCTGAGAGCATTTATTTGTTTGCTTTTCTGCCCTACAAGAAATACTAAAGGAAGCCCTTCAGGCTGAAATAAAAAGATGCTAGATAGTAACTTGAATCCACATAAAGACATAAAAAAGCACTAGTAAAGATACCTATATAGGTAAATACAAAAGATGGTATAAATTTTTGGTTTTTTGGCTTGTAACTCATTTTTCCTCCTATTCTATTTAAAAGACAACTGTGTAAAGTAATACTTGTAAATATGTGTTGATGGGCACAAAATGGATAAGGATATCATTTCTATAAAAATAATAGCACAAGTCAGGGTGAAGAAATGGACTATAGGAAAAAAGATTTGTATACTATTGATATTATATTGGTATAAATCCAAAGTAGATTATTATATATTAAAGTGTTAATTATAATCCCCAGGGCAATCACTAAGACAATCACTCAAAGAAAATATAATAAAAGAAATAACAAAGGGATTAAAATAATACACTAGAAAATATCTGTGTAATACAAAAGAAGGTTGTAATGAGAAAAACATTAAAGACATTAGACATATAGAAAACAAATAGCAAAATGACGGATGTAAATCATACCTTATCAGTAATTTTATTTAACATAAGTGAATTGAACATTCCAATTAAGAGAAAGAGACTGGCAGAATAGATAAGAAAAAAAAAGATCCCATTACATGCTGTCTGCAAAAGACACACTTTTAAAGACACAAATAGATTGGAAGTATAAAAGATATATCATGCAAACAGTAAAAGAGAACTTCAGTGGTTATACTAATACTAGACAAAATAGACCTTAAAACAAAAATTGTTACTAGAAACAAACAAGAACATTTTATAATGATAAAAGGGTAAATCCATCAAAAGGATATGGTCATTGTAAACATATATGTTAGGTATAAGCATATATCTAACAGCAGAGTCCCAAAATACATGTACCAAAAACTGACAGAATTGAAGAAATAGACAATTCAACAATAATAGGTGGAAATTTCAATAACTCATTTTCAATAATGGATAAAACAACTGGTAGACGAGCTCAAGAAAATGCAAATCTTGAACAACACTATAAACCTATAGACCTAACAGACATTTTTTAAACACTCTACTCAACACCAGAAGAATACATACTCTTCTCAAGCGCACATGGAACATTCTCCAGGATATGCCATATGTTAGGCCAAAAATCAAGCCTCGATAATTTTACATGTATATTACTAAAACGTAATGAATTAAAAATCAATGGCCAGGGAATCTTTTAAGTGATTTACAAGCATTATTTTATTTAATTCTCAAAAGTATCCTATGATGTATGATATGATTATATATAATTATATATGATTACAAGAAGTATGATTAGGTATGGTGAATATACACTTATTGCAGATGAAGAAACTATAGTAAAGAGGGTTATATACCTTGCCAAAGATCGAACAGTTAATAGGAAACAAAGGTAGGAGCTACAATTAATGTTCTTCTCGTGTTTGAGGTCTCAGGGAAAACGTTTCCACCGAATCTCTACAAGGTCCCTTCTGTAATTCACTCTGACAGCATCCTATTCTCTTTCTTCATAAAACTTTTCACAATGTGAAATTATAATTCTGGGTCTGAAGACAGACAAGTGGATAATATAAGTAGTGTGAGCAACTTGTTCTTGTTTGCCTGAGACCTTCCTGGGGTTGACACTGAGAGTCCCAAGCACTGGAATTCTCTTAGTCCTGAGAAAATCCAGGTGGTTGGTCACACTAAGAAATAAATAAGCTACAAGTGTTAGCTTACTGATGCCACACAACTAGGTGTACCCTTCGTAAGTCATAAGAGCTATCACCCAGTAGATAAGTGTGCTGCAGCCAACCTTCTTTCCCCCAACAGCCCTAAGTGTCTTATAAACCACAGGAGGGTCTCTGTTTACCCACTACAAGGCACCCTTCTCAGTCACCATGGAAACACCATACAGAAACTAAACAAAGATGAGATTTTTAACCCAGCCTTTGAAAAAAAAAAAAAAAAAAAGAGGCTCTCCAAGAAAGCACTACCATTTTGGAAGGAAGGGAGACTGCATTATTGTTTCTTTACTTGTTTATTCTGCTTCTTTCCAGAAGCTATTTACTCCATAAGAGCAGGGGACTCACATTTTCACTCACCATCAAACATTCAGCATCTAGCAAATGCCTGACATCTGGTGCATATTCAATAAATATTTGAGCCAGTGATCATGTAACTTCTAAGTCTTGCTCTTAATCACCATCTATTACCTGCCTTGATTTAATACTTTAATTTTCCTGCCTTAATAGAAATACAAACTAACAGTATGAACTATTCACAGCATCGCAGCCATGATGTTATCCTAGTAAATTGACAGAATAAGCTTTTGAGGTAATTATCCCCATTTTCCAGATGAAGGAACTGAGGATAAGAGAGATGAAAGAACTTGTCCAAGACCTTAAAGTTAATCTGTATTTGTTCCACAAATGTGTGCTATAATTTCTCAATTCTGTCATCCTTCTGGCAAGAAATATTTCTGTACCCACACAATGGAAAACACAGAATATCCGGTGTTTGATATATGCTTCTTTTTTTTTTTTTTTTTCCTTTTTCTGTACGCGCACCTCTCACCGTTGCGGCCTCTCCCGTTGCGGAGCACAGGCTCCGGACGCGCAGGCTCAGCAGCCATGGCTCACGGGCCCAGCCGCTCCGCGGCATGTGGGATCCTCCCGGACCAGGGCACGAACCCGTGTCCCCCGCATCGGCAGACAGACTCTCAACCACTGCGCCACCAGGGAAGCCCTGTGCTTCTTATAGAGACCACTTCTCCATGCCTCCGATATTGTTTATCATACCAATCTGGTAAGCTAAATATTTTTCATGTCTGCCATAAAGGCAGTCCCAGCCGGGGCCCTCTTCTATTAATAAAGTGCAAATTGACACAAGGTTATGTAAGGCTACAGTAGTTGTAATAATAACCTCTGAATTCATTAAGCACTGGCAAATTTTGAGTCCACCATCATAACTTGCCAAAATTTTTTTCTTCTTCTAGTTTTTAGGAGGCAACCAACAAATGCAATTTCATTCATTATTTTATTTCTTATTTTATTTTATTGTCCATAACCAATATGGCTCTAAAACCTCTCCTTTTTTCTTCTTTTTTAAAGAGAATCCTCCAGTGTACATGCATGCTATTTAAACTAAGCTCCCTAAAGCTGAATACAATTTATCTTCAAACAGCAGAGAAGGAGGGCAGAAATCCTCAAATATATATAAATTCATAGCCAGCTTCTATCGAACTCCTGCCCTTGTCAACTTGTTTAGAACACAATTTTCCAAATGCCACTGCTTTCTGGGATTCAGGAGAGGGTAAGAGAGCTCTTTCATTTCACTAGATTTGTGTCAACTCCATCCTGAGTTTCTAGCAATAGGGACTCTCGGAAAAATATGCTGAGCTTCCCTTCAGGTCTGGGATGCTGTGATTCTGGCATCGCAAAGCACTGAAAGTAAATAAAATGGCTCACATTTTGTTCCAGGCACAAGGGGGCCCAAGAGATAGGATGAGAAATCCAGCTGATGTGCCCAAGACCCTATCTCCAATTGCATGCTGCTGTTTTCTCAATATTCAGAGCTGCAGCCATGGCCAAATTGCACACTTGGAGCCAAATTCTCCACTCAGTTCTGTGTACACAACTTCATCCAAAGTCACTAGGTGTAGAGCGCGTATCTAAAAGTGACATTTGGCAATAGCGCCATGGAGTTCTCTTATCTGCCACGTACTAACTATGCAATAAGTGCCTTTCTACCAATTTCTGCACAAACGTGAGCCTGTTTGCTATTCTCAGATAGCAGTGCTTGCTGTACAATTTCCTCACTTTTTAAAGATTTTTGTGTTTTGCCAGTCAGGAACACATTTTGCAAGTCCCTGGCAAACACAAGTGTACTTTCTTCTTGGCTTCAACACTTGAGGAAGCCAGATGAAAGGAACAGCTCGCAGGGAAAGCTTTGGATTTCATCAGTCCATCGATGAATCAGTCCTCTGCCTCTCAGTCAGGTTTTTAAGGGATTGTGTTTCCTTAACTGAGGAAGTAAAAGTGCAGAAGAGGATAAGTGAAGAAAAGAGTTAAAGGTTTGCCTCATTTGAGGAGTATTTTTAGATCCTTCCCTCTACTCTCCCGCCCCCCCCAGGCTAAGTTGGCGGTTTCCACATCCCATGTGCATCTCATATCTTATTGTGTGTGTGTGTGTGTGTGTGTGTGTGTGTGGATTTGCTAGGTATTGTCTGATGCGGGCTCTCTGAGTCAGAGCCAATATCATGTTTATCTCCATATTTCTAGCCTAGAGCAAGGAGTCTGGCAGTCAGGTCAAGACACATTTACTGTCCACCTACTCTGTGCTAGGCACCGAGCCTCCTCCAGAGATAGAACGTCCTCCCCTTGAGGAACTTAGAGTCTAGTCGGGACATGCATGCATCAGCATAACATTTATGCACAAGGCAACTAGAGGTTACATAGAGTATGACCAAGATGCCAAAGGGAACACAGCAGATGGGTTCGTAATCCTGGTGGTATAGTCAAGAGGACCACTGGGAGAAGACTATGCCAGAGCTGAGCCCTAAAAAGAAATAGGAATTAAGTTAAGAACTAGCAGGGAGGGGAGGGAGTTCCAGGCATGGGCAGCAGCATGAACAGAGGCAAGAGGGCATAGAACACTATGCAAACTTCAAGGCCCAGGCTGGGAACAGCAGCCCATTAAGACCAGAGAGGTGGGCAGTATCCAGGTAACCAAGGATTGTTTTTAACCTTATCATTTTTGAGAAGGTAGACATTGAAAGAGTTCAACCCTAAGGGAAACAGGCTCATATCTATGCTTTAAACTGTTCAAACTGGGAAATTAATAAAGGGGCTGGCTTTTCTTTATGAAAGATTGAAAACAAAGAGCCCAGCTGGGAGGCAATTTTAACCATCTTGGTGAAAGACCATGGGAGCCTGTATTAGGGCTGAGAGTAAGGCTATGCAAGAACTATTGAAAAGGCAGAATGGGAAGGACATTGTGCTGGATTAGAGGCAGGAAGTGAGTGGCTTGAGGTACTCATTAGACCTTGAGATATATGAGCTTGAAGCTCAGAGAAGTGTCAGGGATTAAGATTAAACTATGTGACTCCTAATTTTATAGGAGCTGAAATTATCCTTGAAAGTAGATGAGATTTCCCATGAAGAACTCTTGTTAAAAGAGAGACCCAGTAGCTGGGAATCTTTGGGGAAAAACTAACATTTAAGTGGTGAGCTGGGGAGTGGGTGCCCCTGAAGGTGATGAGGGGACATTTCAGAGACCTGCATGTGAGGCAAAGAGAGTGTGAGGTCCTGAAGGCTCAGGGACTTGCAAAATGTGTAGAGATTTTCATAGAAAAGGCAGAAAACAGTGTCAATG
Organism: Lipotes vexillifer; assembly: GCF_000442215.2. Lineage (NCBI taxonomy): Eukaryota > Metazoa > Chordata > Mammalia > Artiodactyla > Lipotidae > Lipotes > Lipotes vexillifer. The sequence goes on from NW_006793209.1 coordinate 693,795, forward strand.
CCCCACTGTGGTAAAGTCAATATAGAGTCATGTCCAATAGCTTTGGCAATAAGGAAGTCTTTGAAGACCTTTTCTGTGTCAGAGACACACATGCATATTGTTTAATAAATACATGAATGAATAAATGAATGAATGGATAAGACCAAGTTTTCAGAGACTCTCTTCCCTTAGGATATAAAAAGTGAGGCTTAATTTGTTGGGTAAAGTTTGATTTTCAAAGGAGCTCAAATCTCTAGCCTTAAAAACTCTTAATTAGTATTGGTGACACAAAAAAGTCATTCTGTTTCAAGCCTTTTCTTACTGACTTTTCTTCTCCGTACCCTTTGCCGTGCATTTTAATAATGACAGATGGTAAAAGTATGAGATTAGATCACTCCCTAACACCGTACACAAAAATAAACTCAAAATGGATTAAAGACCTAAATGTAAGGCCAGAAACTATCAAACTCTTAGAGGAAAGCATAGGCAGAACACTCTATGACATAAATCACAGCAAGATCCTTTTTGACCCACCTCCTAGAGAAGTGGAAATAAAAACAAAAATAAACAAATGGGACCTAATGAAACTTCAAAGCTTTTGCACAGCAAAGGAAACCATAAACAAGACCAAAAGACAACCCTCAGAATGGGAGAAAATATTTGTAAATGAAGCAACTGACAAAGGATTAATCTCCAAAATTTATAAGCAGCTCATGCAGCTCAATATCAAAAAAACAAACAACCCAATCCAAAAATGGGCAGAAGACCTAAACAGACATTTCTCCAAAGAAGATATACAGATTGCCAACAAACACATGAAAGAATGCTCAACATCATTAATCATTAGAGAAATGTAAATCAAAACTACAATGAGGTATCATCTCACACCAGTCAGAATGGCCATCATCAAAAAATCTACAAACAATAAATACTGGAGAGGGTGTGGAGAAAAGGGAACACTCTTGCACTGCTGGTGGGAATGTGAATTGGTTCAGCCACTATGGAGAACAGTATGGAGGTTCCTTAAAAAACTACAAATAGAACTACCATATGACCCAGCAATCCCACTACTGGGTATATACCCTGAGAAAACCATAATTCAAAAAGAGTCATGTACCAAAATGTTCATTGCAGCTCTATTTACAATAGCCTGGAGATGGAAACAACCTAAGTGCCCGTTGTCGGATGAATGGATAAAGAAGATGTGGCACATATATACAATGGAATATTACTCAGCCATAAAAAGAAATGAAATTGAGCTATTTGTAATGAGGTGGACGGACCTAGAGTCTGTCATACAGAGTGAAGTAAGTCAGAAAGAGAAAGACAAATACCGTGTGCTAACACATATATATGGAATTTAAGAAAAAAAAATGTCATGAAGACAGGAAAAAAGACATAGACCTACTAGAGAATGGACTTGAGGATATGGGGAGGGGGAAGGGTAAGCTGTGACAAAGCGAGAGGGAGGCATGGACATATATACACTATCAAACGTAAGGTAGATAGCTAGTGGGAAGCAGCCGCATAGCACAGGGAGATCAGCTCGTTGCTTTGTGACCGCCTGGAGGCGTGGGATAGGGAGGGTGGGAGGGAGGGAGACGCAAGAGGGAAGAGATACGGGAACATATGTATATGTATAACTGATTCACTTTGTTATAAAGCAGAAACTAACACACCATTGTAAGGCAATTATACTCCAATAAAGATGTAAAAAAAAAACTTTTCATATGGATGCATAAATGTGATCATATCATATATGCAACTGTTAAAAGTTTTATACAATTAAACTGTTCTAATACAAAAAAAAAATGATAGATGAAGCAAGTCTTAAGGTGGAAATGCAGAATCCAAGGATACTCTCCCTTCATCACTTGCCACGAATAGGACCCACCTCCACATTTACCCGTACACTTGGGGTCACAGGTCATCAGAGGTGTTTGGAAGCATGGAAAACTAGATGCCACAGGGTCAGAATTTTAACACCAGCCCTTTCTTGGAGCAGCCCATGTCTTGATTTGAACTAATAGACTAATGGGTTTCAAAACTTTCTTCCACTTTAAAGTTTTTTTCTAGAGTCCTCACTCTCAAATGCTCTTGGAGCATCCTAGATTCACTCAGTAAGTGCTCAACAAAGATTCTGGTTGTTAATTCAGTCCTTTGAGACTAAAAGTTTTATTCTTTAGCAAACAGAACTGTTTGCTGTTTGTTCCAGAACCAAGCTGAGATTTATTTTGCTTTCTGCAGTTGCTCTTCATTTCTGCTTCCCCTGTTTGTACATATGCCTTCACTTTATATTCCTGCCTCTCTCTCTGGACGTCTGAGAAACCCTGGTGCCTGCCAATGCGCACACCCATGCTGACGGATCCATGGAATGGTACCAAAATCCACTCCTCCATATTTTGACTCACTGCAGAGAGGAGGCATACTGCCAACTTTGTAGCTTCCTGTGTTCGAAGAGTGACAGGAAAGCAAGATGAAGGAGTAAGAAAAGAAATAGAAGTGTGGTTACAGCTGATTAAAGTGCGGTTCCCAGCACAGTGAGAGGAGAAACACAAACAAATGACCTGGCTGATTTCACCATAAACATGCACATCTCCTTCACGTATTCCCAGATTTTTACATCTACTGATGTCTTGCCTGGTGTATTCAGACGATGCACCATATGGACAGAGGCAATGTTTTCCTTAATCCTTAGTGTAGTGTACAGCCTGAACTATCAAAGTTCCACCACCAACACTAACAATGAAAGGAAATGGTATTGCCACTGCAAAACAGTGATTCGCTTTCAGTATGGAAGCTGCTAAGGGCAAGACTCCTGTTTACGTTATGTACCGTTCTCAGAGCTCAGCGGGCAGTGACTAAATGGCAAAACGAGGGAGCCCATCTTCTTTCACTGATATCATACATCTCAGCCCTTAATGATCACCTAAATTCCTTGTGCTTCCGAGGGCTGGTGCTTTGGAACTGCTTTGCAAAGGTATTTTAAAAGATTTAATTGCAGGAAACAAGCAGAGTTTTGAAGTTCAGAAATCACGCTTTATTAGCTAATATTCTGGGGCCCCAAAGAAATAACTGTCCACCAGCTGATATTCTAGAAAGAAATGCACTCTCTGTTAGGTTCAGTCACTGGGACAGTCCCTCACTCCTGTCTCAATAAACCTGAGCTCTAACTTGCATGGATTTTCAGATACATCTCCACTGAATTTGTCAAATGGCAGCCCGTTCCACTCTGGTTTGGCATGCAGAGTCCCTTGGTTTTCTTTCAAGGAGATTTTCAGGAGTCCCAGAGTAGTGATTCTGACATCCCACCATTGCAAGAAATGCTTAAGAAATATATAAAATCTCTACCAATGTGAATTAAAATTAATTGCCTTTTTGAGAAATTTGCAATATTATCTGGATATATCTAGAAAAAAACCTTGAGTTGATGTTTAAGAAATAAGACGAACAACCCAAGAATACTGATGTTAATTGCATTTTAGGAATTTTTCAACATGTCTGGAATATCAGTAGATAAATGTAAGATGGTACAGACTGGAGCTGAGAGCCAGTCCTTAATGATGACAAAATCTCCCAATAGAATTACTGGTAGTTAGGGTTGATGCAGAGAAAAAGAAAAATGGAATAAGTAGCTATTTCTTTTTCCAAATAAACAACATTGTTTACTCTTAGAACTTTCTTGTTTACCTCATTAAATTTTAAGACTGTTGGATAAAGTCAGTGTCTTATGTTATCAGTCTTTGAGAATGAAATTTACAGCATTCATAGCTGTTATTTCATGATAAAAACATGTATTATTGCTATGCCCTTTGATCTAAATAGGGCCATGGGCTGCTAAACCGTTAATTTTAGAAATAGAGAGGAATTAAAAAATGACACCCAGGCACAAAGGAAAGGAAAGGTCCATAATCTATGCGAGAATAAACGCACTCTGAAGAAATGTTCGAGAAAAGATGAGCTGTTTTGTATATGCCTGACCCTGCCCTTGAAACTAAAGGAGGCTGCCTGACATACTGCCTCCACCTCACAGCTCCTTTGATTACAGCCCAATTCTGTAGACCTTTATTTCCTCAGAGGAAATTAGCAACAAGCTCTATCTCATATGCATTTGCACTCTCACATTTAATGTTTCTGCCTTGAATTTACATTTAAGAGTACTAAAAACCATTGATTTCTAATTATAATGGTGAGCTGCATTTCTAAAAAAATGTAAAACTCAATAACATGAATTATCATTCATATCCCTTATTCCAATGGGCATTATTAAAAAAAAAAAAAGCCCATTTAGAGAGGACTTCCCATTTCTAAAAGTATGGCAGGCTGAATTTTCTGTTTACCTTTGAAAGCTCCCAAAATGAATGAAAAAAATCATTTTTAAAGCATAGCTTTTTTTTTTTTTTAACATCTTTATTGGAGTATAATTGCTTTACAATGGTGTGTTAGTTTCTGCTTTATAACGAAGTGAATCATTTATACATATACATATATCCCCATATCCCCTCCCTCTTGCGTCTCCCTCAGCCATCTTGGAAGTCTTGAGGAAAAAAGGAACCCCAGATGAACTGAATCCCCAAAATCAAGTAAAAGCCAGACCCCAGAGAGGTAAGGTAGCATCAAATCCTCGATTGTCTTGAGGGTATTGGCCAAATCTTGTGACCTTGACTCTCTTTTTGGATGGATTGTCAGGGCATAGCGGGTAAGAGATAAGAGTCAAGGTCTGCAAAGAAAAAATTTAATAGAGTTCTAAATAAAACTGAGATTCCAAAGTGGAAGAGTAAATAATAAACAATCCTCATCCCAGGAAAGGAGAGTAAGGGAATTTAAAAGATAGTGTCTGCCATCACTTGACACTCGGCATGAGAAAAAATAAATCTCCCTGAGAATTCATCATCACAAGTCAATCCTTATGGACACTATGGAGTTTGTGACCCACATTTATGCTTTCTGTATGTATTGAAAAACCACAAGCATAGAAAATAATTAAAAATGCATCCAGGTTGGTAGTGAGCTTGGACAGCTTCTCTAGAGGAATTCAACATCAAGTTGGAGCTCTAACAGTTCTCACAGATAATTCTAAGAAAAACAAGGCAATCACAATAAAAAAAGATCACCACACACAAGAAAAAGCCCACCAAGAATGAGAGATGGCAGAATCATCTACAGATTTCTCAGATACTGAACACATAATATTCTTACTAGAAAAGAATTATGTTTAATGTGATCTAAGAAATAAAAGATTCAGAAGCATGGAAAACAAGATATTTAAAAAAAACAAATCAATGGGGCTTCCCTGGTGGCGCAGTGGTTGAGAGTCCGCCTGCCGATGCAGGGGACGCGGGTTTGTGCCCCGGTCCGGGAAGATCCCACATGCCGCAGAGCGGCTGGGCCCGTGAGCCATGGCCGCTGAGCCTGCGCGTCCGGAGCCTGTGCTCCGCAGCAGGAGAGGCCACGACAGTGAGAGGCCCGCGTACCAAAAAAAACCACAAACAAACAAAAAAAACAAATCAATGTTTAAAAGAATCCATTGGATTAAAATTTTTAAATGAAATTTAAAACTCAGTAAGATAAATTAGCAAATTCAACACAGCTGAAGAGAGAGAATGAATAAACTTAAAGATAAATCTGAAGTAATCAAACCAGAGAGAAAATTATTGAAAGTAGAAAAATGTTGAAAAGATATAGAGAAGATAGGCTGAGAAGGTTTGGAGTACACCTAAATGGAGTTACAGAGGGACCTAATGAATAAAATTGGGATAAGGAACTATTCAAAAAAATAATAACGAATACTCTCAATAATTTTTGGAAGATACTGAGCTCATATCCAAAAAGCTCAATGATTTCCAAGCAGACTAAATAAAAAGAGATTCACACCTAGTCATACTGAAAGTAAAATTATATAACAACAAAAATAAAGATCAGATATTTAAAGGAAGCAGAGGAAAAAAAGAATATCATTTATAAAGGAACAATTATACTGATGACTGACTTCTCAGCACAGCAATAGATGCCAGAAGATATAATGCAATACAATGAGACAAAACAACTATCACTCTAGAATTTCACACGCAGTACAACTAACCTTCAAGAAGAAAGACAAGAGCATTTTAGAAAAGTAAAACCTGTAAGTATTCATCATATACATGCTATCCCTAACTGAAACTCTAACGGATATGTTTCAGGAAGGAAGAAAATTAGTCCAGATGGAAGGTCTAAAATACAAGATAGGATTCTGAGCAAAGATATTAGTAAATATATGATAAAGACAAACATTGATACACAAAACAGTTTATTGGTGAAGATTAAAAAATATAGAAATAATAAGTGGAAAAGAACAGTATGTAAGTTGAGAGGGTGGTGATGAAACCTAAGACATTCAAAGGTTTTGTACCCTTTGAGATGAGAGTAAGGTTATTATTAATTTTAAACTGTGCTAATTAAGCATGTTAAAATACCTACAGTAGCCACTAAAAAAAAAGCACAGAGAGTAAACATCAAAAATAAGTACAGAGAAAAAGTTCAAAAGGAAGCAAGATATTAGGGAAAAATGTTAAATAAATCAAGACGTAAACTGAACAAGAAAAGGTAAAATAAAATTCCAAAGAAATACCTAGCCAGTACTTTTTTAAGATTATTAGAGTAGGCATACACACGATCATTATATAAATACACACACACACACACACACACACACACACACACACATTCTAACAGCTGAGGATGCAAAAGGATTAGTTATGTCAAATACTAACTGAAAATATCACAAAGAGAATAGATTTTAAGGTGAAAAAAGTATGAGCAGAGATAAATAAGGTTTCTTCCTAATGATGAAAAGTTTAACTTACCAGTCAGTTATAACAATTTTAGACTTATGTGAAACATACTAATGTATCTTGAATTACATACATTGAAAATTTACAGGTACATAAGGAGAAATTGAAAAATTCACAGGATATTGGAATCCTTTAATACCATCTCTCATAAATTGTTAGCTCCAGTAAACAAAAAATACCAGTAAGGAGATGAAGGTTTGGACAGCATAAACTTGATTTAAATGGACATATATAATATAGAACACTGCGCCAAACAACTTCAGAATATGCCATCCTTTGAAGAACACATGAGCTATTTTTGAAAATCGTCCACATAAGAGGCCATAAAATGTGGGACATCCCTGGTGGCACAGTGGTTAAGAATCCGCCTGCCAATGCAGGGGACACGGGTTCAAGCCCTGGTCCGGGAAGATCCCACATGCTGCAGAGCAACTAAGCCCATGCACCACAACTGCTGAGCCTGTGCTCTAGAGCCTGCAAGCCACAACTACTGAAGCCTGCGTGCCTGGAACCCGTGCTCCGCAACAAAAGAAGCCACCACAATGAGAAGCCTGCGCACCGCAACGAAGAGTAGCCCCCGCTCGCCGCAACTAGAGAAAAGCCTGCGGGCAGCAACAAGACCCAACACAGCCAAGAATAAATTTTTAAAATAATTAATTAATTTAAAAAATGCTTTAAAAAAAAGAGGCCATAAAATACATCTCAATATATTTCAAAAGTTGGTATCATATAGATCATATTCTATAACATAAATTAAGTTAAAAATCAAAAACAAAAAGATGTCTAGAACAAGAACTGTATTTGGAAACAAAACACATGCTTCTGAAAAACACATGGATTGAAGAAGAAATCATGATGGAAAATTTTAAATACATTGCTGAATAATAATTAAAGTACACACACACACACACACACACACACACAATGGAATACTCCTCAGCCATAGAAAAGAATGAAATTTTGCCATTTGCAGCAACATGGATGGACTCGGAGGGCATCATGCTTAGTGGAATGCCAGACAGAGAAAGACAAATACTGTATGATATGACTTATATATGAAATCTAAAAATTAAAACAAACTAGTGAATATAACAAAAGAGAAGCAGACTCATAGATATAGAGAACAAGCTAGTGGTTACCAGGGGGGAGGGGAAGGGGGGAGGGGCAAGACAGGGGTAGGGGATAAAGAGGTACAAATTTTTATGTATAAAATAAGCTACAATGATACTGTACAAAACAGGGTATACGCCAAGATTTTATAATAACTATAAATGGAGTCTAACTTTTAAAAATTGTGAATCACTATATTGTATGAAACTTTCATACAGTACTGCTGGGAAGGTAAACTGGTATAGTCATTTCAGTAAATGATTTGTTATACCTTGTGAAGCTGGACATGTGCATGCCTTAAAACCAGCAATTCAAAAAAAAAAAAAAAAAAAAACCAGCAATTCTATTCCTTAATATAGACCCAAAGAGCCTTCTGTACACATGCACTGAAATAGTGGTTCGAAAATGTCCACAGACCCATTGTTTGATAGACCAAACTGGAAACAACCTAACATAAATTAACAACAGAAAACCAAAAATTGTGTCATAGTCATTCAATAGTATATGTTTGCATAAATAAATAATACAGCAGCTGCCTACACCAGCATGGGTGAATATTAAAAGCAATACTGATGAAACAAAAGCAAATTAGAAAAATATTGTACTATTCCATTTATATAAAAACCAAAACCAAGCAAAACTAAAAGAAATGTATTGCCTATGGTTACATATATGTGTGGAGGTGTAAAGAAACCCAATGGTATTAATAAATACAAAAATCAGCAGTGTTACCTCTGAAAGAAGTGTGAGTTCTGAGATGTGATAAGTAGAGAGGGCTTCTAAGGAACTGATACTATATTATTATTACTTTTGCCTATTGTAGTTTTTTTAACATCTTTATTGGAGTATAATTGCTTTACAATGTTGTGTTATTTTCTGGAGTATAATTGCTTTACAATGTTGTGTTAGTTTCTGGAGCATAATTGCTTTACAATGTTGTGTTAGTTGTTTCTGCTGTATAACAAAGTGAATCAGCTCTACGTATACATGTATCCCAATATCTCCTCCCTCTTGCGTCTCCCTTCCACCCTCCCTATCCCACCCCTCTAGGTGGTCACACAGCACCGAGCTGATTGATCTCCCTGTGCGATGCAGCTGCTTCCCACTAGCTACCTATTTTGCATTTGGTAGTGTACATATGTCAATGCTACTCTCTCACTTGGTCCCAGCTTACTCTTCCCCCTCCCCGGGTCCTCAAGTCCATTCTCTATGTCTGCGTCTTTATTCCAAGCTAGGTAATGGTACACAGTTTTTTATTTCCTTATTATTCTTTAAGCTGTATATATATGTATATATGTGTGTGTGGGTGTATACATATATCCATATACATTATGCATGTATGTCTATATATTACATTCTTTTTATATTTGATCTATTTCAACAGTCAAAAAAAAAATTTCACCAATAATAACACATCACAAAAAAAGCCAACTCTTCTGTTTTTCAGGTACCTAACAAAATTTGACCTAAGATAAATAATAGTGGAGGTGTGGTATTTCTGATTTTAAAAAAATGATAATTATGTGATCTCCACAAGCCCCGGACTGTTTCCTGTCATGGAACAAATAGCACTAAATAAATGTTTGTTGAATTGAACTAAATTAAAATGTGTATAATACAAGGGGCAAATGTGTGACATCAGCTATTTTGAATTGTCCATCTCAGCCTTTCTTTGTAACAGAGCTCCAATTTTCACTGTATACTTATCCCTCAACCACACAATCTATATGCTACTGGGGAAAGTGACCCCACTCTTAGCAACCAAGGTGGACTCTGATTGGCTTAAGTTATTTAGTATCTTCCAATTCTTGACAACAGTGTTTGGTTCAAAACAGTTAACAAAATATGAGCCAATGAGAGATAAGAAATGAGATACAAGAAAATATTTATGAGAGGTTTGGGGTGTGTGTGTGCGTGTGTGTGTGTGTGGTTTGGGGGGGTGAGGAGTCCTCCTAGGTCTTCTGAAAGATACTCAGAGAGGCACTCGCTGTGTTTATTGAACATATGAACAAGACTGGCAACTAATCCCTGCCCCGGGAAGCTGCTACAGCCACCTATGTGGCATCGGAGGAGCTGGCCTTAAATTAAGCCCCAGGTAGGTCAGGGCCAGCCCTTCTGGTAATATGGTTGACTAGATAACCTAGACCACTTGCTACAGAACACTTAGAAATGCCAAATAAAATACAACAAACATCATTTTAAGTGCATGGCTGAGCCCAAAAGAAAGTAAGGGAAATCTCTTAGCCAGGCCAGTTGATGAGAGTACAGTCACCTTCCCCAGCAGTATGTAGACCGCATAGGTGAGAAATGAAAATCAAAATAAAAATAAAGTGGGAACTGAAGAACAGAGCAGGAAGGGTAGACTGGACAAGGGGCAGAGATTGGTTGCCGCTTTCTATAACCAAGAAGCTTGCATTTTACAGCCCATGTGGGGACAGGAGATGGTGGCTTAGGTCCGCAAAAAGTCAGAGAGCTGCAACTGGGACCATATGTAAAGTTTAAGGCCTAACCCTCAGAAAAATGGTGGATTAAATATATATATGTCCTCACCCCCTGTAAAAAAAAAATACACACACACACACACACTCACACACACACACTCACACACACATACCAGCAGCACAGGGTGATATGCTGGTGAATGAAAGTTTATACAGGGTTTGTAAAAGTTTCCTCCGAGAATATATACTCACAAATGTGCTCTCACATAGATTTGGAGTCTGCATCTTTCCTACACCATGATACAGGAACCTACAACCTGAAAATTTAACATACAATATTCTTGCCAGTAATTCTCCTGAGATTCATGCCTCCCACCTCCACCCTAATGCTTAACCCGGGAGGCATGAGATTCCAACAAACAAACTCCTAAGAAAAATAAGTTCACCACCCCAAATTACCAAATAACCCCCCCAAAATTCATCATGTAAAAGTCAACAGATATATAGAAACAGATGTCTGAAAATAGATTTTCAGATAATAGGACTACAAGATATAGAATAAAAATTTAGTATATTTTAAATTATTGAGGACATAAAAAGAGAAATTAAAAATATCTTAAAATTATGAGCACTATCACAAAGCCAGGGAGATTTGAAAAATTACCACCTGGAATTTCCAGGAGTAAAATAATTGAAATATAAAACCCAAAAGACAGATTAACAGCTAAATAAGACCTAGATGAAGACAAAATCAGTGAACTAAAATATAGAGATAATAAAATTATTAATAAAGCAGGACTAAAAAAAGTATAAAATATGAAAGTCATGAAAGATAGAATATGAAGGCCAACATTTATTCAAGTTCCAAAAGAGCTATATATTTAAGATGTGGGCAGACAATATAGAGACCAATGGGAAGAGAGAGAAATAAGATATTTGGTGATTTTTAAAAGATGCTTGATCAAACCTTGCCTGAAGCCCTTTCCATTCCCCAGCTTTTATATTGTTAGCCTATACATTTTAAAAATTATTTAATCCCATTTATGTTGAGCATTTTGTTCTTTGCAAGCTAAGTTTTCCTAGCTGATATTGGAAGTAAGAAAATAAAGATTAGACTAAGAAAGTTTTTTTAAAAAGTACCTGACCATTAAACATCTGGAAAAATAGACTCAGACAAATCCAGCTAAAAGTTAACAGGGAACAACACTTCTCCCATATTGCAGCTGTAAAGTATCATAACGATCACCTCTTTGGGTGACTACTGCTTTTTTACTAAGATGCTTTGGTTTCTAAAATCATTAACTATCAAAAACTTTGTTTGTTAGAAATTATATCAGTAAAAATGAAACATTCCACTCTTGCCTAGAGGATCTAAGCCACTCTGACACAGAGGCAGCCTCAATTTCCAACCCAAGTGCAGAGCTTCTAATAAGGGGTTTCTGGATACAATATTCCACATTTATCTTAACTTTGTAGTTCCCAGGGAAACAGGACCTTAGATCCACTTCACAGTCCAGAGTTGAGGTTAAACCCTTCGCACACAGCCCAGCTTTTCTCTGAGCCTGTCCAAACACTGCTTTATTTAAATTTAACCTAAACTCCATTATCCTTCAAAATCCTGGGCTTCCCTGGTGGCGCAGTGGTTAAGAATCTGCCTGCCAATGCAGGGGACACGGGTTCGAGTCCTGGTCCAGAAAGATCCCACATGCTGCAGAGCAGCTGGGCCCCTGCGCCACAACTACTAAGCCTGTGCTCTAGAGCCCACGAGCTACAACTACTGAAGCCCACGTGCCTGGAGCCCATGCTCTGCAGCGGAGAGGCCACCGCAGTGAGAAGCCCGCGCACCGCAATGAAGAGTAGCCCCTGCTCACTGGAACTAGAGAAAGCCCGTGCGCAGCAACAAAGACCCAACGCAGCCAAAAGTAAATAAATAAAATAAATAAATTTATTTTAAAAAATCCTATAATAACCTCTGTCTTTTCCTTTATTTGGTGAGATGCCCCACAGTTCCCCTGGCATGCAGTCTCCCTCATTGCAATGGTGCAATAGAACTGACTTTGCTGAATAAAAGGTCATTTCTGGTGATCTTAGGCTGATTAAGCTAGGACAGGAGACAGGGTGAAGCAAACCAAATAAACCAAAATATAAAATTATATTTTTAGCATTTGCCCAAAGATAGTCATATAGAGAGAAACGGAAAAGAGAGGAACAGAAAAGGTAAATGCTGGTTAGAATCATTTGGTTGGACTGAAACTAGAGAGGGTTTTCACTGATGATAGCTTCTTGGAGAAGGCCAGCCTTGAAGAGAGAGAGAGAAAGAAGTTCCTTCATGTTCCATTAAGAACATGGAACTAGTGGCAGAAGTGCTTAAAGAAAAAAAGCCCCTTTGCTTCTCTTTGCAGCTGCATATACCCTTCCAGACCGGGACACTTCTTTGTTCCATGCGGGTGGCCCACGGGGCTCCCAGAAAATTGAGTGCAGCCTAAACCAAGTGCCAAAGCACACTCTGGGATCCAGCTGCCTCCCAGGTCTAGTGCTGAGCTCCTGGGCTGTATTTTCATCAGTGAACTGGAATGTCAAGCCCTGATCAGCATAATCCCCTTAGCTCTTCCAGCTTAGTTCACGGCAAGGAAAGGTGGCCATCAAGAAGATTTCCTGTTTTGGAAAAAAAAAACTGCTGAACTTGGGCTGGCCTAATATTAGCAGTGTTAACGTTCTATATGGCTTTTATCTCCAGCAAGCTCGAGATTACTTAAGCATTTGGGGGAATCAGATTTCTTTGTAATCACGACAAAGCACAACATTTTGGTACCTTCTCTGATTGCTAAGGATGGCTGTCTTTCAGGTGGAGGAGCTAAGGAGAACATATCTGGTGTAACGCTGCAGTAAAAATAAATTAAAAAGTGAAGCATCATGAAGATATAGCTCTCTGGTAGCCTCTGTTTCAAGAAAACCCTGCTACCCCTCTTGCCTTCTTCAGGTCCTATGGCTTCAACCTTGAAAAATAAAGGTCACCCCCATCCCCACAATGCCTAGGTAGGCAGCTCAGAGTGCCTGGAACTCGGAGTATTCGTACAAGTAAACACAGAGGAAAACTACACAAAAACCAAACACAACTGCATTTTTAATAGCTTGAAAACTGTTCTACCCCTAACTAGTTCAAATTTAGATAACTGTAGCCCCCCTGGGCTCTCCCAGTTCATGTGTATGCTTTTCTTGTTTTCTTTTTTATACCAAGTATTTTATTGCTGCCAGTGTATATAAAACAATTACCCTTGTGAAACAGAAATTCATGAATATTCAGAGACGTAGATGTTAAGGACTGACAAAAGTACAAGTTTGTATAGTATGGCACGTGTTATAGAGACAGGCTTTTGAACTGGCTTCAAATTCAGCTTTCCTTAGAATATTCACCGGTTTATGAAAAGTGGTTTAGAAAACCTTACAAAGATTCATTTTATTACAAAAAGGAACAGACTTTCTGGGGTCTGAAGGGGTTTGAAGATACTCCAGTCAGCAGTGGGTCATGTTGAGCATTCTGCAGACAGAATTGTTTCAAATCTGCAGCTGCCTGGGAAACCTTCACAGGGTTGAGCCCAGGCTCCACCCGGGCCTGTTGAACCACTTTCTTCACAGCAACGACGCTGGAAGGACCAGACGTGGCACACGCGACAGCTGGGCAGATCGGCATGCCCACACGTATGCTTTCCTAGGCAATTTTTAATGCCAAATGTGTTGATTTTCTTGACTAAAAGCATACTGAAGAAAAAGCATTGTAAAGTGTGTGTGCGCGCGTGTGTGTGTGCATGCGTGTGCGTGTGTGTTGGGGGAGAAGCGTGTTGATTCTAAACTGAACACTGAGAGATTGTTTGAGGACACAACTTTATTTTATAGCAATAGTTCTTAGCATTTTAAATAACTCGGATAGGTCATGCATGGATACCCTCTATCCCCAATGGAAAGCATCATCACCACATTCCATCAGCTTTGCAGAAGGTGCAAAGCTCACCTCACCTGCCAATCTACACAGGCGTCAGCCTTGCATGAAAACATGACAGCCAGCATCTCAGAAAGGAAAGAGACCTGCCAATTCACCTACCTTGTATATTTCACAGACAGGAAATCTGAAAAGGTTTCAAGTCCCAAAAGTTTGGTTGTTTATACTGATCCTGTCACTGATATGTTGCCCGGGCCTGCCACCTGTCAATTTTGTCCAGCCTACCCAAAAAAGGAAGCTGGAAGGGTGCATGTGCCATTACTGTAGAATATGGGATATTAAAATAAAAAACATTCCAGCTCTTTGATTTCCTTTGATTTTGTGGGTAATACAATAACCAGAATGAGATAGCTGAAACCAATAAAATCTGATTTATAGCATTAAAGGCAATCTTTATAGCACTTATTTATGGTACATTACATCTAAAATCCAATTTCACAGGCTGCTGTTTGAAACTTTCTGTTCAATCATACATATACTACATACACTGTACCTCAGTGCCATAGAGTTAGATTATACAAATGTCTGTACCCCCAGAAGGTATTAAAATTCGGTTACTATGGTGGTGAGTGAGCTTGACAGAAATTTTCCTAACCAACTCTTCAACTGCTAGCACTCCTATCATTAAACCAAAAAAAAAGGAAAAAAAAAAGAAAAAAAGATCACTGCTCATATAACTCTATATTCTGGAATGAAATTAATTGAAAAGAAGTCGTATAGAAATGCGATAATTGGTGATGCTGAAGGATACTTGCATTAACGTTGCGGGGTATATTTTCAAGCCAATGAGCAAAAAGTACTTTCTTGCATGACATCATCGGTATTAAGAAAAGACACACGGCTGGGTCTATACATCCTTCTTTGGAAATATAACCTGAAGTGTCTACATTCGTACACTTGAATGTAGAAGGCTATATCCTGTTCAATTACTATAATTATTGTCAAAGAGAGGGCAAAGAATACATGCTGACTTTCAGAGAACTGTCATTTGAATCTTAAGCAACTTCCCATTGATTTAAAAAGGGTTTTATCTTAAAAAAAATTCAACTCTTCAAACACTTTGCTTGCCATGCATTAGGTAAACATAAAGAGAGGCTGGGATCCTTGCCTGATCTGATGAGCAAGGGAACTCCTGCTCTGCGAGCGATCACATCCCTCAGCACTGAAGTTTTGTTTCCTAAATACATTTCAGCCTCATTGTCATCCAGAAATGTGTACCATGCACCCATCACCTGGCTTATGTGCTATGCTGATAAGTCATTCGCGAATAAAATTCAGGACTCAAATATATCAATAAATGACAAAAAGTGGCAGAAATAGTGAATAGATTCAATACCCAAATAACTGCCAAGCATTGTCCTATGCCAGGAGTGCATTGGCATACTGTGGGGCTTGAAGCTAATACAATTTGAAGTCCTCCTTAAAAAAAAAGAATACCAACTTCAAAACTTAATATTATTTATGAGGGACTTGTACAAGTGAAAGCCAGACACTTAAGCCTCATTGGCGACAAAGTAAAAGTATTTCTGGATCTTGTTTTTCCCATATCATTTCTCATCCTCACACAAGACCAGCAAGGACAGCATTATTCTTCAGATGAGGAACTGAGGCTCAGATGAGTTGCCCCAGAGGACTCTGGTAGGGATCCGTTCATTGGGATGCAAGCTCAAGTTTGTCTCTCTTGAAACCCATGCATACTGCTGCGTTTCAGTTTAAGTTAATTGAGGTTTGGGTTGTTATCACCTGTAGTTCCCCGAGATGGGGTGGTGGGCTTGTTTTAGCCCCCAGAGAATTCTCTACAGCAAGGGAAGGCTTAAGCGTGAATCAGAGTCACCTGGAAGTCTTGTGCAGTCACAGATTGCAAGCCCCACCTCCAGGGTTTCTCAACCAGTAGGTCTGGGTGGGGTCTGAGAATTTCCCAGGTGATGTTGATGCTGTTTGGCCAGCACCATGCATTTAGCCGCTGACCTTGAGAAACTGAGCTAATTCCAGCATTCTGCCCATCTATCTTCTTCCTCCAGTGAAACCACAGTTACTGTAGTTCAGGGGTACTTAACCAGCTCAGCTAAAATGGAGCTAAACCCCACCCCTTCATGAAAGATTTCAGCTGGACTAACAGTAGCTGGAATACAAAATAGGCTGAGAAGGAAAAATGTTAGTGAAGAATTATGTTGGAAGAAAAGATAGTATTAAAATGCAATTCAGCAATGAGAAACTCAGTATATTTAAATTAGCCTCACTATAGCACAATTTAAAACTGTTACGTAATGGTAGTTAATGAAAACTCATATAAATACCCTAATTTTTCTGTAAACTAATAGGAAAATAGAATCAATGAATATGGTGAGAAGCCAAGGAAAGAGAATCACCAGGTGGGGGGGCGGGCGGAGCTAAGGGACTAAGGGCATGAAATGTCATTTGAAATTGAGTAAGTAGGGTTTAATCAAGGTATTTAAATGCATTCTACAAGAGAGTACAACTTACATTCTGTATTTAAGTGATATTCAATATAATGATGATGGAATTTTATTACAGGAAAGCTATTCAGTGATGCTTATGAAACGACTGTAGACAAATTATCTCTATGACATACTACAAAAGTCACATCCATAAATTAGTTTAAGATGTGAGCACTAAGTATATTGAGGTTTGAAAGACTTTAGTTCACTCTGAACTCTTAATGACTCGAATATGTTTACCGAGAGAAAAGATGATCCTTTTGCCATTAGTATCTCGTGGATTATTCTGCAGTAAACAACCTGTGTATTTGCTCTTTGGTTGGAAGCCTAGGGGGCTCTTTGTTTATTCAACAAAGAATTATTGACACTTACTAGGTACCAAGGATACACAAATTAATAAGATACTTATTCAAAGAATTAGCCAACTACATTATCCTCTTTCTATTCTACTTGAAGAAAGGAAATAGAATTAATACAACTATCTAGTAATTCATCTCAGAGAAAGAAAAATAATTTGAGCTTCGGGTTTATGGACTTCTTCTGATAGGTGTGCAATCTATAGGAATGGATGGTCAGAGATTCCATAGTTTTCTCACATAGGGATCTTTGTATTGGATAAAAGACTAGTTTTTAAGAAACAATGTGAATATCGGCCCCTTGTTATAATATTTTCTGCTTCCAGGAGCAGAGGTTCTTGGGCAGGGTTTGTGTGCAGTGGAGTTTACACAGGAATTGTTCAAAGAGTGGGAATTGATGGCGATTCTGATAATGAGAAGAAATTAAGAGTTTTTCCAAATAGGATCACAGATATTCAGAAAAGGAACCAGTGATTTTCTGAGGAGCTGGTAATAAAATTTGCCTTTGATCTAAAATGATATAAAAGAAAGTTCTGCATTTTCCTAGAAAATGTACCATCAGTGGCAATAAATCTTAGCTCTAACCTCCTGTCAATTATCTACCTTATGGATCAGTGCACAAGAAAACAATGAATTCCCAACAATTATCATGGGATACAGATACCTTCACATAAGAGAGATTTCATAAGAAAATAAATATATGCTCTATAATATCAACATTTAATACCACTCTTGCTTTCTAAAAATGACTTCTATAAATTTATTTTTCACTCCACATTTCATAGCCAGATGGTTGAAAAAAATACTCTTTAGCAAAAAAAAAAAAAAAAAAAAAAAACACCCAAAACAAAAAGCCAGTTTTTCTTCCCAGTGTCAACTGTATTTCTATTAATTTACAATATCTGAAAATAATTATTTTAATTCTCTTTAACGTTGTTAGCAGAAAAACAACAATTTTTGTGTAGTATAATTAGGGAAATAAAAAATTCCTATTAGAAGCAGATCACTTAAATGATGCAACTGCCTTACCAAGTAAATTTCAGGTCATATATATCAAATGGTGCCACGGCCAACATGAAACCAGCTTTTGGTACATTCCATCTGAGGAGATGTTGCCCATTTGCAGAATGCCTAGGATAACATGTCCAAATGCACTTCACAGGTGTCACAAGGTCTTAAAACTTTCATGCTTCACCGAAATCTTCTAACCGATTCCTCTAATGGTTGTGTTTATTCTGCTTCATTTACTTTCAAGTTCACATCAAGTCTCAGAACTCTGAACTAGGAGAGACCATGGAGGTGATTTAGTCTCTTCCCTTCCAAATCATCTTCAGGTGTGATTAACTGAGACCCAAAAAATCTAGTGAGATGTCCAGTGTCTACGTCTGGGTGATGAAAGGGCCAAGATTGAGCGAAACTCTGGTCACATGACTCACTGTCCATCGACGTTGCTCTCACTGTGCCATTTGATCAATGATCTTCACGGAGCCCTGACACCTTCTTTGGAATTACGTGTTCTCAACAGCAATCTGAGTGCAATGCATTTGAAGAGCCAGTAAAAAGAGAAGCAGGAATTTGTACATGGAATTCTTGAATTCCCACAGAACTATTACTAGGATCAATTAATATAATGTAGGTAAAGTGATAAAAGGACAGGCTTTGTACATCAGAAAGCATGATACCGATAAAAGGAATTTTCAAGATCGTAAAACCCAAGACGTTATTCTGTGAAAGTTTTGTAAAGAAAAACCTAGATGTCTTGCCCAAGATGTATGGAATACCACAAAATATCTATGCCAAATTGTACCCACAAATAAAATAACTGGATACATTTTAAAGATATTATAAACAAATGTTAAGAATAATCTTATTACAAAAATGTATCTGAGATGGAAACAAATCTGAAATTCAGCAAAAATTTAACCAGTGTTTGTAGAACTTTGGTTGCTTTCTAAAACTGTGACAAAATGTCAATTCTCAGAGGAAGAAGTTAAAAATAAAACCATAATCTCACGTTTTCATAATTAAAAGGAAATGCATTTTCAACTGCCTATAACATAACATCATTTCCTGTCAGCAATTTTTATACATATGCAGTTCTGAGCCTTCGAAAGTCTTAAAGCTATTTATAGCGCTAATAAGAAATCGGATTCTCACAAATTAACAGACCTTTTTCCCCGTGAAAGACCAAATTGACCAAAGATTTACAACATGGAAGTTTCTATTATTCATGCTTTTTTTCTGTCTGGGAAGCCTGTAACCCACTATCATCACCAATACCCACCCAGACGTCACTCCCAGACCTGAGCCAGCTTTGCAAATACTCGCTATAGCCTCGTAAGGCACCTAACTTCCTCTGCTCCATCGAGCCTTTCTTGTCACCTCTCTGTCTTCGCCTAGTTCTCCAAACACATAACCCTATGTTCCTGCTGTCCCCTGCTAACAATCTTTGTACTTACTTACTAGTCTATCACAGTTCCCTGGACTTTGAACTCCACAGATGTAGGAGTACCTTACGGATCTGTGTACTCACAGCACAGCACAGTGCCTGGCACTTGTGATGATCAAGATAAGCTTGCCACTTTGATAAGGCTAAGCTTCCTCATCAAACATCCTTTTATTGACTATTTCCCACAGTGAAATTAAAAAGAGGAACTTTTAGAGACAAGCTTTCTTTTGATTAGTTTCCTCAACTCAGTACATGACCATAAAAAAGCAGTCAAGTATTGAATATTTAGTATTTACTGCTGAGTTTACAATAACAGTGTTCTAATAGAAAATGGCATCATGCAGGCAGATTTAAAAAAATCCAGAAAGCACACACACAAAAAGTTAAGTGTATTCTCAAAATAAATAGTATACGGTGATTGAACAGAAACAAACTTTCTGATTTTTATCTTTCTGTATTTCCACTGGTTTCTGAACACAGGAGAGATTCTGTACTACCACCCCGACGTAATGTGGTCAAAGTTTATTTATTCATTGAATACTGAGCCAGGCCACATCCTAGGTACCAGCTCAACAGTGGACAAAACAAAGTCCCTGCTTTCAAAAGACAGCACAACTTAGTAGTGGTGAGGGATGCAGACCACCTGGGTTTGAGTTCAAGCTCCATCACATATGAGCTGTGACATCTTATGTAAGTTACTTAACCTCTCTGGGCTGCAATTTCCTAGTCTATAAAAATGGGAACAATATTACCTACGTCATGGGTTGCTATGAGTATTCAATGAGTTAATATTTGTAAAGTTCTTTAAAGACTGCCTGGAATGTATGATATAAGTAAATGCTTGACAACATTTCAAGGTGCTTCAATTCTACCAAAAAGAGACAGACACAAAACACATACATATGTAATTGGTCACGTGGTGATTACTGCTGTGAAGACAGTAAGAGGGGCCAGGGAACAGAGGATGGAGGTCCTTGCTCGCTCATACAAGGTGGTCTCCCCCAGAAGGCCTCTCTGATAATGTGACTTCTGAGCAGAAACCTTAATAAGTGAGGAAGGAGCTCTGGAAATCTTGGAGGAGTGTCACAGGCAGAGGAACCAACTGAACTAGCTCTGAGGCGGAAGACAGCTTGGAGCATTGACAGAACCACAGGAGACTAAGGAGAGGTGCTGAAGCAAAGCCAGTGAGGAGAATGGCCAGGGGCCAGGTCAGAGCAGGAACAGAGAGAGGAACCCCGTAGGGCCTTGAAGGAGCTCGCATTTTAACGAAAAACCACCCGAGGATTTAGAATGGAAGGGTAATGCTACTGGATTTTTTTTTTTTTTTTTTTTTTTTTTGGTAGGCGGGCCTCTCACTGATGTGGCCTCTCCCGTTGCGGAGCACAGGCTCCGGACGCGCAGGCTCAGTGGCCATTGGCCTGCCAATCAGAGGAACCAAAAACAGCAGCCCGGGCAACAGTGAAGGTCCAGAAACCCACAAAGACGGAGGGAGTCCGAGAACCAAGTGGGCACTTTGTTAACTTGGCAAAAGGGCAGCTGGGCAGGCCGAGCAGCCCCCTGCCAGACCCTTTGCTGTGCTCAGGGGCCACTGATAGAGGCAGAGCCGCAGGGCCCAAGCCCTGGACACTAGGAGTCCAAGCTGGGCAAGGGCAAGGCTACGGGTGGGGCTGGAGTTGCCGAAAGCAGGCATCAAGTACCAGCCTGCCGCCCCTTCTGAGGCTGGGGGTGGGTCTGAAATGAGTCCCCTCTCCCGTTCCCCAGTCCCCTCTCCTATTCCCCACTTCTTGTACAGCTCAGGCTCTTCCTGGAGTCAGGAAGCCATGAGTCCCACATCAGCTGTGGTCTGGAAGGTGATGCTGTCCCCATGGCAATGGGGAGGCCGGGCAGGGCCAGAGCCAGACAATGACCCAGCGGGGCCCCAGGGCCGCCTGCAGGTTGCGGGAGGGGCCCACGTCGTAAGGGTGCCGCCCCGAGCCCACTCCCACGTGGTCTGGCCCCTCAGCAGCAACATCCCACGAAACAGCAGTCCAGCCGCGCACAGCGGTGCACACGCCACACACGTGTCGGTCACGAAGGCCAGCGCGAAAGGCGCCGGAGACACTGCCTGCGAGCAGCCTGCGCCTCCGGGGCAGCGGGAGGAGGGCGGCGGGTGCAGGGGTGTGTGGGCTCGCAGCAGGGCTGACGGGTCAGGGCCCGGCGGCGCACAGACGTGCAGCAGGACGCCTGCGGCGTGAAGCAGCAGACACACGCAGGGCCGGTAGCTGCGGAAGCGCACGCGGCGGCCCAGCGGAAGGCCGTGGTGGTCCCGGCGCAGGATGCAGAGGCGCCAGGCGGAGCAATGCCCGCTGTGCGGTGGCCTCCGGCTCTGGCACTGGTAGCAGTAAGCCCAGCCCTGGCCCAGACCACAGCCGGCCAGCATCACAGCCCGGATGCTGGGGTCCAAGAGCAGGAAGAGCCCCCCACGTTGCCCAGTAGGTTGAGCAGCTGGAAAGCTGCCGGCGCAAGCTGCAAGGTCCGGGCCAAGAGACCCAGCGGGGGCGGCCCGGGACCCAGCACCAGCACGTAGGCCAGTTCCTGGCCCACGGCCGCGGCTCACAGCGCGGTGGACCCAAGAGGCAGCCGCGCGGACGCCGCCTCCGCGCTCCCCACCGCCCAGGGCTGCCCCATGGCCTGGACCCACGAGCGGTGGATCCCGGGTACCCCGCCGCTTCCCGTTGCTGGATTTTTGTGGTGAACGGATCACCATAGCTGCTGTGTAGAGAAGAAACTCTAAGGCGAGGAGTTAAGAGTAAACACAGGAGGATCAGTGAGGAAACAACAGGCTAGGTGAGTGATGACTTATCTTGATGAAGATGGAGGGGAACATAAGATGTGGCCAGGTTCGGGTTATTTTCTAGGTTAGTCCCCAGCATTTCCTGACTGAGGGATGTTGGGTGAGAGAGGAGTCCAGGATGACTCCAAGATTTGGGGTCCAAGCTTCTGCAGGGATGAAGCTGCCACCGACTGAGATGCGCAAACTAAGGGGAAGCGTGATCCGTCATAGGTCAGATCATTTTCCTCCTCAGAAATCCTCAGTGGCCGCCGCTTACTTTGTAAAGTAAGTCCCCTGAGCCTTCCATTCAAGGTCCTGTTGACACCACATGCATTTCGTCCATGCTCTTTCTGCTCCAGCCAAGCTCGACCCATTGTCTGGTCCCCAAACCTTCACAATTGGATGACTTTTTCATGATACTCCCTTTCTTGGAGTACTTTCTCTTCTTGTATGCCTAAGAAAAGGTCACTTAATCCTTCCGTCATTAACTTGGATTTCCAATTCTCCGATGAGGGCTTCTCTGGTATTTCTTGGCAGGTGGCTTTGGGCTTTGTACTTTTGTCACACATATTCCATTTCACCTTATTTTATATAGTTGTTTGTTTCATCAAATCGACCGAAACCTCTTGGAAGGTAGAGATCATATCTTATTTATGTCAGTGGGTCTACAGTTCCTAACACACTACTTGCATTAAATAAAAATATTTCTGTCCAAATAAAATTAACATGTGTATCACTTCAAATCTTTTGATCTGAAAACAATCAAGTGCTCTCTTTACAATATGTTAATCTTATAATTTTATTTTTCATTTCATCAAATGAAATGAAATGTCTATGTAAAAATTTTTCTTCATTTATAAAACGTTGATAGGTAAATCAGAAAAAGAAAAGAAAGTTATAATGAAAGGGAGAATTGATGTGTCTCCGGTTTTTTGCTTTTGTTTTTAAGCCTGATACGTTTCTTTGGCTGATTATGAAGGTAATACCCTTGAGCTTTACATGATAAGGTTAAAAATGTCTCTATGATATCCCAGTATATAGTTCAGGCAATATGCCTTAAGATTTTCTTTTTCCCTTTTTTTTTTTTTTTTTTTTTTTTACCACAGCTACAAGCGCTCCTCTGGAACCGGCTATAACACAAAGATTTGGTACTATCTGTCTCTTCCATTTCAGAAAACTAGAAATTATGTGCTTTGAGATACAAGGCAGTAAAATATTGATCGTATAGGACATTTCAGTAGAGTAGAAGGTATTCTAATTAACATGATAATCAACACAGGCTTTTTCATGGAACAGATTGTATAATCGAAAATTTTTATGGATTTTGATAAACATACTTCACTCTCAGAGGGATTTCAAGCTTCTGGTGTTATTTCTCCTTCCTGGACACCATGGCACACAATTAAGGCAAAGGAACAAAGGAAGAACCCAACATTAACTTATAAATCAGCTATCAGTGACTGACTGCGTAAGGGAATAACGCCAGTCCCTGGCATTTCTGAGAGCTATATCATATTGGGGGCGCTGGAAATCACTAATGCCCTGAGAGATTCTCTAGTATTTTTGATACTCATGCGTAAGCCTCATTCTCCATCCAAAATTTTTGCTTAAAAATAAATAATTCTACTTGGGGCAGGAAGAGCTCAAGCTTTAGTATATGACATAGTTACCATTTTTTTTTTGTTTTGAGCACAAATTCTGCCACTCATGGAACTGAATATTTTATACATAAAATCTTAATTTTCACAATAACCTAGGAGGTCATTAACTTTATCCCCAAAGGCACAAACTGAAGCTTGGAGAGATTAAGTAATTTCCCCCAAGGCTACAGAAGCCATTAACTGTAGGAACTGGGGTTTGAACCCAGGCTATCTGATGCCGGAATCCATGCCCAGAGTCATTCCTTTATGTTACTGTGTGTGTCCTGAGATCCGCTGTGTGCCCTGTACTGTGTTCTCACTAGGGATACATTGGGGAAGAACAGCAGAAAATCTGCTGTCATGCAGCTTACCTACGAGCTCTGTAGCAGAGCAAGGGAAAGAACTTCTATCGTGTATGCTTTCTTGAAGCTTTAAGGAGAAGGCTGTATTGCCCTTCCTAGAACATTTTCTATCAACATATTTTATTAGAAACATTAAAGTGTTGTATATTTCAAATTAAAGTATGTTTGAATGGAATTATTTCCACTAACCTCATGGGAAAATTTCCATAGAACATAATGATTTTTCCTCTGTTATATTCCCTCTTTGTCATTGAAGAGAATGTCCCTATGATCTTGAAAATACATAACTGTGTCGGACATGACCTACTGAGGAATCTACTGGCACATACTGGGAGGCAGTGTCAGCTGAGTTCTGGTCCTGGCATCGCCGTGATGGACTCAGTTCTCTACCATAAGATGCACACCATATGCATTTGCATTGTATTGGATTGTTGTCAATAAACACCCATCTATTATTTATGCTTTGTAGCTCATAGAAACATTTTGCACTGTCATCTCTCTGACCACAGATTCTCAGAAACATTCATAGTCTATTTTGAAACTAAATTTTACAAGGATATTAAAAATGAAAAATAAAAATCCCCCAAGGCATAACCCACGGAGAAGTCCTCTCTTTACAATTTGGTGCTATCTGTCCAAACATTTCTATATTCATATTCCTCCAAACAGAAATCCTTGACTTCTTATATTGAATCATTTAAAACACCGACTCATTTAATTTTTGTTTCTTTTGTGCCTGGTCTTTAAATTTTAATGGAACCTTCTCTTGAAAAACTTCATAGTATATCATTTACTTTATGCATTGGGATACAATAGTGCCAATTTTACTAGATACTCTGGTTAGTAATATGGGGAAAAAGTGGCTGTGGGAGATCATATGAACAATATGTGAGGCCCAAGAGACTTACGAAAATATAAGTATGTAATATTTCATAGACAGGTCTAAGGAGTAAATAAAAAGCTACAGCTTTAATCCATTCTGCTCAGGAGAAAGAAGCTGTAAGTGAAATATGGTGGGACTAAAATGTGTGCTTCCAAGATGGTTCATCTACTTTCGACCTGGTGATTGGTGCGTTGTCATAATTTTCAGAATTTAGTCATTATTTCAAAATAATATTAATGTAGGAGAGGCTCCTATAATCCACAGGAACATGGTTACTAATTATTTTCCATTCCCTCTGTACAAAATACCCCTTATCTTTAAAGGGAATAATACATCTCTACTGATAGGTAAGAATACCCTCAGGTCCCCAAACCTATAAGGACTGGAATAGAGGCTTTTAAAAATCTGTTGATAACTTATTTAAAAGTGATTGAGCTAGAAAACCACCAGAAGAGAAAATATTTGGTAAATGATGTAGAAATGTTAAAAATCGTCAATACTGGATTATTTTAAAGCTCTTCCCCTGTTTTCTCCACCTCTCACCTCATCCATCAATCCTCCAAATGTCAGCTTGAACCCTCTGGCCAAATCCTGTTTCAGGGAGTTTACTTGTGGACGTGGCACAGCAGGCATTAAAGATGCCATTAAGCTGACATCTGCTCTTGGACACGTGAACCTTAAGTGGCCCGAAAGCATATAATGTGCCATGCCAACTAAAGAGAAATCAAAAGAAAAAGCAAAAACAAACAAACAAAACAAAACAAAACCCAGAAACAAATCTGAAATATACTTCAATGAAATTTTAATTTAAGCGTGTGCCTTTGCGTGCACTCACACATACATATATACACGTTCATATGCTCCACTTGCTTTAGATTCGTAGCACTGAGTACAGAATTGGAATGCCATAAGCTCCATTCCGATAGTGACATATGTTTTACATTATTTTTAAAGAACTAATCCTTACACTCTTTTTGCATAAGTGTTATATTATCATTGATGCTATTTCCATCTCAGCAACCTCTGGCTATACAGAGAAAGGTTCTCTCTATGTTCTATTCAAATAAGCTCAAACATACATATCTTATAAAACAAGAATATGCATCACCCAATATGAATTGTGATCTCAAAGAACTGAAATTCTTTCCCCAGCACCCTGACCCAAAAGATGCTCTCAGTTAGCTCCATCTCTAAAACGCACTTGAAATTGATGGAAAGTTGAATTACACACACTGCCTCTATTTTTAAAAGTATTTTTACAAAGTAGCAAATTGTTTCCACTCAGTAAAAATGATGGATTATTGTATAGTTTGAAAAAATTAATGAACAGATGGAATATCAACCCGTTATTCATTAAAATATTTCACTGGGTTAATTCAGCAAATAAAAATGGAGAAGAGAGCAGATGGCCATTTATAGTTCTCTTGATTTCTTTACAGCCAGAACTGCTCCTATATTTAACTTGAAATGCACAGCTCTCACCATATGCACAGTAAGCAAGCATTCATGTGACCTCATAAACTTTTCATGTAACACAGCAATGATTTTTATGATTTAGTTAAAGGAACACTATACACTTACAAAGTAAGTTATTCCCATAGCCCCAGTATTCTGGGGATAATTTGAATTTCCTAGACTCAGTAGATACTTACCATCATTATCTGGTCTGAAGTAGGTTCAAGTAGGCACATGGGGAAAATTTCACAAAAGGAAGTGATCAGCTTTGTTACAAACGCTGAAGTATGCCAAGCATGCATAAAATTATTACAGAGTAGGCGGTGTTTCTCTTAAGGCAATACTTTTTTTTTCCATCGCATCCTACTCCTGTAAGTTACTGCCTTTTAAAAAAATTCTATCCTCATGTAGAGCAAATGGGACTCTCACATATGTAAGTGGAATCAACCACTCTGGAAAACTGCTTGACTGTATCTATTACAGCTGAACATATACACACTCTATGGCCCAACAATTCCACTCCTAGGTATACGTTGAGCAAAAGAAGGCAAACACAATAGCATATACTCTGCAATTCCATTTATGTAAATGTCAAAGGTTGACAAAATCACTGTGGTGACAGAAATCAGCATAGTGGTCGCTTTGGGGGAAAAGTGGGGAACAGTGACTGAGTCAGACAGGGGCCGGTTTGGGGTGCTGGCCGCGTTCTTTTTCCTGAACTGGGTGGCTTGTTACATGGGTAGTTTCCTATTGTGAAAAGGTACTGCATTGCACACTTATGATTTGTGAACTTCTTAATATGTATGATAGACTTCAATTTTTTTTTTTAAGTTTACTTTAGAAGATAAACACTATGAATAAAGAAAAAAGTCCTCTGTAGCAGCGCCAAGTGTAGTACAGAAATGATACCATAATTAATAGTGAGAATTATATTTCATCAGAGTTAACCCAAGTGACATAATGCAAAAATATTCTCTAAATATTATTTTCATAAAGTTCTCCAACCTCCACATTCGAAGTCCTTGGTAGCCTCCCACTGATACCTTTCCCCTGTTACAGAAGACGTGTGTTTCTCCGAAGCACGGGACCTTCCTCCTTTGGCTGAGTATCCTTTCACCTGTGAAACTCCTTTCCCCAATTCTCCACATGGTCTGTGCCCCATGACACTCTTCCCAGCTCTGCAGGTGAGGCATGGATGGCTCAAGCCTGAGTTTCTCTCAGACACAAAGTTCTCATTCTGGCAGGACAATTCTTTGTTTTATGGGATTGACCCAGGCACTGTCACAAGGTTAGCTTCCCTGAATCTGAACCCAAGATACCTGTAGCCTGTAGGGCCTATAATTCTTATTACATATAGCATGGAGTTCACGATTGGGCTTCTCTCTAAGACATCAGAGACAAGAGACCTGGCATAATGTCCCATTCATTGTTATTCCACCTAAGCCCAACAGTGCCTGGGTGTGTTACCTTTTCAATAAAGGTCATTTGAAGTTATTTCGCATGTATTCAATAAATGTTTATTGAGCACCTTGATGTGCCAGGCACATCAAGGTCTCTATGAGAAGCAGCTAGGTTGCCCCTCCCCCCATGACCCACCTGACCCCTTGCAGCCAAGCAGCTACCCCGCTGGGGTGAGGGTGAGGGACTGGACCAAAAATGGGGTTAAGTGAAAATCTACACGTGCTGCTGGGGGAGGGCGGTAGTGGGTAGAGTTGCCAAATAAAATACAGGATATCAAGCTAAACTTGGCTTTCAAATCAACAAAGAATGATTTAACTTTTTTTGTATAACAAGTCCCCTGCAATGTTTGGCACATACTAATATAAAAAATTCTTTGTTGTTTCTCTGAAATCCAAATTTAACTGGGCATCCTTTATTTTTATTTGTAAAATCTGGCAACTCTATGCATGCATGAATGGACAGATATCTGCACAGGTAAACATAGAATCATATGTACTTGGGAAATGAGCCAACCTGCTATATTTCTCAAATGCAAAAATACAAGGTTGTGCATGAATGGTTTCTATATGTGAAAGAGGCATGTGTTCAAATATATATTGGTTATACAGGAGATCAATTAAGTACCTAATCAATTTTGACATTTATATCTCTCTCTCATTAGTTTAAAATCTCCAACCAGCTTCAGGTTATCCCTCTAGTATCTTACTAAAAGAAGGAACATATGTTATAAATTGGTTCTCATTGCTCCCTAAGCTGTTTTCTGTCCCCATCAACCAGGAACCCCAAGTTCAAAATCTTGGGATAGGCTTCTTGCATGACTTTTATCTTCAAATGTGAACTAATAAAATATACAAGTTCTGTCACTTCTTTTGCATTTATCTTAAACTAGATTCTCCTTAGGAGTATCAAAGAAAAGGGGGGATTGGAACCAAGCAGAACCCTGCAGCACCCCCAACCACGAAGTCCTCTCCATGTCCCCTGCCTCTTGTTTATAGAAAAGCTGAAGTTTCCCAGGGTCCCCTGAGTCACAAAGTGCAGGCTCAAGCGGCTAATGATTAGCACAACAGAGTCACAGACTCAGTGTCTGATGCACATCCCGGAGTTGTTTTTACAGATACTGTAACTGCCACCAGAGGGAAAATGCTAACTGCATGATGACCAGGCTGCAGCCATGACATAAGCTGCTCCATCTTGATCAGTAGTGAGTCTACGGCTAGCACAGTTCCAAGAACAGCCTTAAGAGAATGGCATTAGCACTATTGCTCATAATAATCTATATCTTTGTGGGCATCAAAATAATTGTAGCTTGTTCTGCTCGTATATGTAAACGGGCAACTAAACTGTCAGCAAAGATATGTTACAGACCCATGGAGACATCTTGCACTCTAAGAATACAGCTCCCTGTATCAGCATGGAGAAGTTACAGAAGACGGACCTTCGCCCATAATCCCATAGAAACAGAAAGATGTTCTGACAAGTGGGGATTTGTAAGCAGCTTTTGGCAGGAAAGAGCTCTCCACAGGGGGACCCCTTTTGTCTTGTTAGTAACCTTAAACAAGTCACACCCATGCTCCACTGATCTCCAGCCCTAGCACACCTTTCAAGTCTTTTGATCACACAATACCTTGCCTAACCTGTTGGTTCTTCCCATAGATCAAAGAAGTAGAAATGAAGAAATAATCAACAGATGACCAGATCTCTTCCCCAGCTTCCCTTGCAGTAATCTCGTGAACAAACCGTGTGAACAAGACAGCATCTAAGGAAAGGCCAGGAGGAGTCGGGAGTCGACAAGTCTGCGCACAGTGGGGCATGTCAAGGACTCTGACCCCCTATCTCATTGGTTAACTGCGATTACTTCCCTTTTTCCCTTTAAAAACTTTCATGGCCGAGCAGAATCTTCAGAGGTGGTTTTTTTTTTTTTTTTTGCGGTACGCGGGCCTCTCACTGTTGTGGCCTCTCCCGTTGCGGAGCACAGGCTCCGGACGCGCAGGCCCAGCGGCCATGGCTCACGGGCCCAGCCGCTCCGCGGCACGCGGGATCCTCCCAGACCGGGGCACGAACCCGTGTCCCCTGCATCGGCAGGCGGACTCTCAACCACTGCGCCACCAGGGAAGCCCCCAGAGGTGGTTTTTGAGGGACACTGAGTCCACCGTCTCCCCCGATTGTTGGCATTGTGATTAAAAGCAACTTTCCTTTCTACCAAAAACTGCCTGTCGGTTATTGATTTTCGAGTGGCGAGCACCGGACCTGAGTTCAGTAACACTCTCAGGTTTAAACCTTCCAGTCTTCCTTATCATTGTAAAGAATTGTAAATTGGTCATTCTTAGGCTGTGTCAGGCTAGCAGGTATTTTTAACTTGGCTCACATAGTAGTAAAAAAGAATCAATATTTAAGGTTAAGAGCATTTTCTTTAAAATCTGGGTGTCTGGCTGCATCTGAAAGATCCGAAGATCTGGCCGCACTGGATCTGCATTTACCCTTGGCTATAACAGCTGGAGTTGAATAGAAACTTTCTTCTTCACACGGAACATGTAAGTCCTCACCTGCTTAGGTGACTTGGTTGGCATCTAACAGTGTGACCAAAATTGGATTACATGCAAACGCCTCTGTAGCAAACATCAGAGACCTTTCAAAGCTCTTTCCCTGTTCCCCACTTCAGTCCTAGGTCCCAGTTAGGCCAACAGCCCCAAAAGTCTCATTTTTGTTTCCTGCTCCTTCACCACATTTTCTCTTCTTCAATGCGGATGGTTTTTTTCTTTAATTTGACTTCCTATTTAAATTGTTTCTGTACATCTCACCAACATTGTTCATTACCTTGGTTTTCTTTCTGAAAGTTAACATGCATATATTCTCTAGGTGTTTGGGGGCACTTGTCTTATCTCACCAAGACTCCTGTGTCAGCTCCCTAAGGACAAGAGCCTTCCTTGACACCTCTTTTAGTAATTCTGGGCACCCTCAAAGCACTCAGAAATTAGTGGTTGCGTGAAATGACTACACTGCAATCTAATCAGCATATATGGCCAATAAAGACTAAAAATTTCACTCATTTTTTTCTTACTTCTTATGAGATTATTAAAACTCAAAGACCCAATTTTCCATCATTTTAAGGAGGCTGATTATTTAAATGTCAAAGACTTGAAGTATTCTCTGTGTATGTATCTATTAAAACATAAGGGAATAGATGAGAAGCCTGAATTCTAAGAAAAATTTTCTAACTACATGAGCAGATACCAAAACCTATTTAAACAGCTTTGTAAAAAACAGAGAGTTTTAAATAATTTACTTTAGTTACATACCTTAAAAAAGAATAAGATTTAAAGAGAGAGGTCCAAAAAGGTAATATTTCCTTAATCAAAAAAAATTCTTTCCACACAATAATTACCTTTAAAGAAAATTTTAGGAAGGTTCAAAGGAAAAAAAATAATTAGTAAGAAATCCACTCACAGTAGGAATTAGCAAACAATCTGTGTTTTCCTAAATCACCTCCTCTTGATGTGTTGTCAGGACCACAAGGCATGACAAATTTTAAGTGGGCTTTTGCTGCCGAGAACTAATCCATAAGGTACAACCATTTCATACACACACAGACATACACACGCACAGACACACACACACACACACACACACACACACTGCAAAGTGGTGAATAAAGTAGCAAACATGGATTAACTGCTTCCATTATAGCCAGTTAGTGAAGACGAAAATAATAACATTATAGACAAATCTTTTAGAAAAGGCTCATATGCCAATATGCTTTGCAAAATATGGATTGCATTGTTCATAAACGTGTATATATATATATATACACACACACACACACACACACACACACACACATATAATGCTTGCAAGA
The DNA here is from genome assembly GCF_000442215.2 of Lipotes vexillifer. Classification (NCBI taxonomy): domain Eukaryota; kingdom Metazoa; phylum Chordata; class Mammalia; order Artiodactyla; family Lipotidae; genus Lipotes; species Lipotes vexillifer. The sequence continues at coordinate 725,885 of NW_006793209.1, forward strand.
TGCTTATGCACTAATAAATAAGAAAAAAATCATTTCCCAGTCAAACTGAATCTTTGGAGGCAGTAAAAAAGAATTTGGAAGGGAAAAATATATAAGGACATTAGTTTCTAATTCAATTATATCTTATAGTGAATCAAAATTGAAAAAAATGTGAAAAATCACTCGACAGAGAAAATTCATTATCAACTCAAATATAAGATAGCAGTCCTCAGTTATCCAAGGGAGATTATATTGTTCCTAACCCAGCACCTGACTTACTGATAACAGAGCATTTGCATAGAATCATATCATATTACATTAGCACTTGGCATCTTAATGAGTGCCTAAGACCTGTCACTCAAGGAATACCACCAGGGAAAGCCCCTACAGTGCCTCCTGCAAGGTTGCTTAATTTGTCAGTGACAGAGGAAGGGCTAAAACGTGGGCTTCTTGCTTTAGAAAAAATACTGATGTTTTTTGAATTAGCTGAGTTAATGATTTGCCCCGCTGAGATCTTGCTTGTTGTTTGTTGATTTCCTTGTTTGTTTGTTTAAACGAGAAACTAAATATTCTATCTGTTATATGAAAATTTGAGAGAGGTGTAAAAGGCTCTTTGGTGAGGGATATGAAAGCACTATTCCCATCAAGAGTAAACCGGGAGGGCTTCCCTGGTGGCGCCGTGGTTGGGAGTCCGCCTGCCGATGCAGGGGACACCGGTTCGTGCCCCGGTCCGGGAGGATCCCACGTGCCGCGGAGCGGCTGGGCCCGTGAGCCATGGCCGCTGAACCTGCGCGTCCGGAGCCTGTGCTCGGCAACGGGAGAGGCCGGGAGATAGACTGGAAAGTGACTCTGAGAGATTCTCACGTTCAACCTTGTATCTATGAGCAAAGTGAGGTCCAGAGAGGTGATGCAGCTTTCTCCGTGTTACACAGCTAGCTGGTGGCAGGAATCGGACTGAACTCAGTATACCCATATAGTCTAGGGTTCTTTCCTCTGCACCTTGACCTTGAGTTGTGTCTTCAGGGTAAGGCGTCACTATAACATTGAAAAGGAATTCATCGAGCAAGATAATCACATTAAATGTAAATGCAAACACCACAGTTGAACATCTGAAATAGATGACGTTTTTTATTATATGTTGATTTGTTCAACATATCTATTATTGCTCCTTGTAATTATAATGGATAAACAGTCATTGCCTTGGGGTGTTGCTCATGTGTCTGTAATGTTCATCACAGGCCAACAGGGACCCAGGCACGACCAACAGCTCACAGACTGTAGGATTAAAAGCTGTGTCAAGCACTGGCTGAACCGGTGCACTAAAGCTTCATCGATCCGGACCATTTTGGGGAGAACGGGGTATAAGGTGGGGGCAAGTGAATTGGTAAAAAATAAAGTCAGAAATTAACTATTTTTGAAGAAATACATAACGATAATTTTTAAGTAAGTGAAAGCAACCACTTAAATACTGTCAAATGTAAGTCCTGTAGGGCTTATTTTAAAAACTGAATAACTCATCTGCAATTAGCAGATAAATTGTTTACATGCAAATGGCCTCAGAAAGCATTTGAAAATACTTCTGCACATCAAAAATGTGCCATCAAATCTTATTTATTCCAAAGTTTGCACGGAAAGCATTTGACTACAGAGAGCAGAGAGGTGAATTTTAGTCTAGTTCCAGTTAAATGATCAAGAATTCTCATAGTAATAGTGCTCTTACTGAAGTGATAATGATATTATAATGATTCATCTCCACTCCTCATAGGGAGTCCATATGTATTTTCTAATTTGTGCCCAACAGACTTCTGTGATGTGAGGGTAAACAGAGGTGAAGGAACTTGCCCAAGATATAGTAGCAACTAAGTTCTACATCCTGGACCAGAACCCAGGGGTCCTCTGACCCCTGCTAAGTACTCTTTCACTCTTCCACATGGTCTCCAGGAAGAGTACAGCATTCTGGGTTAGGCTAGATGAGCTCTAATGTCATTTTTCTTTCATTCCCAGGGTCTATATTTCTTTACGTGCAGTGACCTCAAAGAGAAAAGTATACATTACACATATGTGCGACTGGGGCTTAAATTTACTGGATTCCAGGTACTCTGCATTTCCCTTCAGTGGGTTGTTTCAGTATTTCATGGATCAGTACGTGTGTTCAATACCTTAAATCCCTGTTGATATGAGATAAGCATAAATACTCAAACTATCTTTGGTTTCTCCAACTCTTTTTCCTAAACACTAGGTTTAATTTATAAGTGAAATGGAGTCAAACATCCCTTAGTCATTCTAATGGCAAGAAAAATGACAGCTCCTTTTCTACCATTAACATTACCAAGACCTAAACTCATGGATAATCTTCTCTTCTCAGGCAACAATTACTGTGAGCCTCACTTTGGTGGGGAGAGCAGGGACACCAAAAGAAAGAATCTTGGAGATTAATTTGTTAAATGGAGAAATACATGCATAATAAACGACTCTATGCTATAAACTTATTAACAAAGAGGAAGCTGAAATAAACATGCACTTATGTTCAACTGTAGAGTCTCTTTCACCTTGCCCTACATGTATGGCAATATCATGTTTATTACTGACCTTCCATTGCTATAAATACGAGCTTCAACACGGCTCAGTTTGGAGCTTCTTAGCGGTGAAATGTCACCTCTTAGTCTTTGTATATAATAGAAGGGAGATCTTTTTTGACTGATGTGCGTGCACATGTATAACTGCCCAGTGACAGAAGATTAGGATGACCAGATGACTTATGACTGATCAACATGCAGAGCTGAGCAGGAGAGGAGGAAAGACGCCTTGAGCTTTAAATAATGCTGTGAACGGATTAAGTGAGCCTTCCTGCCATCACTCTATCAGCCCTTTGTCATTTAGAATATTCAGTTAGATTTCTCACCATGCATATCCTCCACCCCCAGACCTCCTGAACTACTACTACTTGGTCATGGTTACTTCAACAACAATTTTCTGGCTAGTATTCCTTTGCAAATTATGTTTTCTTGGTTGAAATAGTCCCTTTTTCCCTTCCACTTCTCCACCTACAGGTCTTCTACTCATCTTTAAATACCCAGCTTATATGTCACTTTCTCAGAGAAGACCTAAGTAAATGTACAGTGGTCCCTCACTATCTGCAGGGACCCCCGGGGATACCAAAATCCATAGGTGCTCAAATCCTTTGTATAAAATGGCATAAGTATTTTCATATAACCCATGAACATCCTCCTGTATACTTTAAATCATCTCTAGAGTACTTATAATACCTAATACAATGTAAACACTTTGTAAATACAATGTAAATGCTGTGTAAACAGTTTCCAGCTTGTGGCAAATTTAAATTCTGCTTTTTGGGACTTTTTTGAAAATTTTTTTCAAATACTTTCAATTGAAGTTGGTTGAATCCACAGATACGGAACCCACGGATACGGAAGGCCAACTGTACACTCATCTACATTCAAAAGTACTTTGGTCAAGCCATTCCTATATCACTGACCATAATATGCTGTAATTACTTGTTTAGTTACCTCACCCATTAGCCTGCACACTCTTCATGGCCAGGGCTGTTGTGTTATCCCTTGTTATATTTCTGCCACTCCTTGGTCCCCTGCCCCTTACACCTGCCAATATGCTCCCCAGTTTCTTGCATACTGTGGGCATAGATTAAGTTCTCTAAATGTTTATTGACTGAACTAGTGTGGGAGTGGCCAGTGGAGAGTCAGGATCTAACAGGTCATTAGATTTGTGGGTGATGAAAACCCTCCTAAACATAATGTGTTGACCCAAAGGCTCAACTCCCTGACCTTTCATTTAGGCTGCGAAGCAGAGTGCGTGAATCTTTGTTCATCCTTTTAATGTGCTATCTACTTAGATTTCAGCCTTACATTAATCTGGGATATTAATTCCACCAGCACTTCTGATGGAAGCTATAATTTATATCACTGAAAAACCTTTCTGTAGCTTAATATCCAGAGGTGTAAGAATACAAGTGACATTAAACATTAACTAGGCAAAGAGGTATGAGTGCAGAAACCGTGCTGTGTGGAAACTCAGAGCCAAAATGCAGGCTAAAACATTTCACAATTAAAATAGGATGAAATGAGCAAGTGTCACAGGTCCTCCTGCATTAATCAGAAAGCATGTAAACCAAACCAGAGGCATATTTATTGCTTAAAAAAATCCTCAAATCCCTGAAGTACCTATAATTATTAATTATGTATAAACAACACTGGAAGTGTTGATATTGTATATTCCTGTAAAATGAAACATAAAATAATAATGCCTCAATCTTATACAATCCTTTCAAGTTAATGATAAGTTGAAAAGGATTCTATGAAGTTTTAGGTGGGCAAGCACTCATGACCACCCAGAAATGGAATCTGTTGTGTTAATACCTAGGTCTCCACTCTTAATAACACACGCTCTCTCTCTGACACTAACACCGTATAGAGAGAGTATGAGGTGGCCAATCCAGCCCTGAGATCTGATCTCAATATGCCACAAATTTGCTGAGTGACCCTGAGCAACGTTTGTATTTCCTTGGGCCTAAAGTTCCCCACTTAAAGAAAAGGGCTAGAATAGTGTACCATTAAGTCATTTCAATTTGAATATTCAATCGTTCCTATTTCTAAGGTTTATTTGATGTGTTATCCCTGCTCTTACTCTTCTGTTAGAGGAAAATATCGGTGGCTTGATAAAACATGTGCAATTTTTAGCATATTTGATAACTGCAAAGTTAGCTTATTCTAAAATGCTATCCATTGTGATGCTTCCAGCCTCAAGTAATATAATAGAAAGTCCAACATCGTGCAAAAGTATTATTTCATAAATAGGATATCTAGAGTGTGGATGGGCTCAGGGCTGGGTGAAAGGTATCATCAAGGACCCAGGTTTTTCCCATCTTTCTGCTCTGACTTCCTGGGTGCCAGTGTCCTCTTCAGATCTGTAGCAAGGTGCTTGTCCTGGGGTACAACAGAGAATATGAAGACCAGACTTATAACGTCAAATCTCCGGGGAAGATGTCATCATCTTTCTCCAGGCTAAAAGCCAACAGCTCAGCAAAGCGCCTTCTCCTCTCTGTCATATTATTAAAGTAGTTTGGAAAGTAGCTTTTGGACACCAGTACGACGCTAGGAATTGTTCGTGATACAATAAAAAGAAGCATAAAGGAAAAGCCATTCAGTCTTTCATTGTGGGATCATGACATTCAGAAAATTAAGTACAGTTGCACCACTATTTGGATACCAAAATCTGAGGATGCTCAAGTCCCTTACATAAAATGGCATAGCATTCACATATAATCTATGCACATCCTCCCCATGCTTTAAATCATCTCTAGGTTACTTACAATACCTAATACAATTGCTATGTATATAGCTGCCATTGCATGGCAAATTCAAGTTTTGCTTTTTGAAACTTTCTGGAATTTTGTGTGCGTGTGTGTGCATATTTGCCATCTGAGGTTGCTTGAATTCATGGACGCAGAACCCGCAGATACGGTGAATCAACTGTAAATCTGTTTTAGAACCTTAAACCAGGACAGAAATACTCTTTCCATGAGGTTAAACCAGCCCTAGCAGAATCTCCAGGTGTGGTTAGACAGTGTGACCTTATTCTTACTTCTGAAGAAAACAAATTCCATACTTAAGGATGATTTTTCAAAGGAATTTATCATAGACTACACTGACCTTACTTTTTTTTTGCGGTACGTGGGCCTCTCACTGTTGCGGCCTCTCCCGTTGCGGCCTCTCCCGCTGCGGAGCACAGGCTCCGGATGTGCAGGCTCAGCGGCCATGGCTCACGGGCCCAGCCGCTCCGCGGCATGTGGGATCTTCCCGGACTGGGGCACGAACCCGTGTCCCCTGCATCGGCAGGCGGACTCTCAACCACTGCGCCACCAGGGAAGCCCCTGACCTTACTTTTGAAGTGACTAAAGCTCGGCAAAGCAGAATGCATTTCAGATTGCAGTGGATTGCAGCCAAGGGTTATTTGAGATATTTAGACTAAGGTTTTCAGCAAGATAAGTATCGTGTAACAGTAAAACATAATCATAGCTGCTATAAATTAAAATATATGGCATATGGTATGTACAATGCATTCCTAAATCCACTGTTCTCAGATATATCCTGTTTTTGTACTGGTAATATTATACTGTGGTCTAAAATTGGACTATGTGATGAAATAGTAATCATAGTATCCAGGTACTTGAATTTAGAGATTCACAGAGTCAAATGGTAGAACTTGGTAAAAGCACTGTAGTATGAATATATTACAGAATACCTAATTGCGTCCCTACTTTATATTTCCAACAATATTGTGGTAATGCCTTCTGCAGCATATGAATGACAGTTTCTCTGTGCTGGAGACCTGATAGTGGAACTCCTTCTGGGTCACAGAGTATATGCACATTTTTCATTTTCATGAACGCTGCCAAATTGCTTCCAAAATGGTTGTACATATTCCCACCAGCTGTATATGAGAGTTTTTGTTTCACTACGTTCTCATAAACACATGATATAAGACATTTTAATTTTTACCAGTCTGGTGGGTGAGAAATGGCATCTCATTTTTCTCCTCATTTGCACTTCTCAGATTCCCAATGAGATTAAACTTAAACACTTTCTTCCATGTTCATTAGCCACGATAAGGCTTTCTTCTTCTGAAAAATGCCTATTTTTTCTGTTTGCTCATTTTTCTATTGGGATGTTTTCTATTTCATATTGACCTAAGTTTTCTCTATATATGTTGGTTCCTGTGGGTTAATGCTTCTTTTACTCCTTTACTCTCATTTTCTTTCTTCCTTTCTTTCCCTCTTTCTTTCCTTCCTTCCTTTTCTCTCCCTCCCTCCCTCCCTCCCTCCCTCCCTCCCTTCCTTCCTTTTTGGCTGCGTTGCATCTTCTTTGCTGCATGCGGGCTTTCTCTAGTTGCAACAAGCGGGGGCTACTCCATTGCAGTGCGTGGGCTTCTCATTGCGGTGGCTTCTCTTGCTGTGGAGCACGAGCTCTAGGAGCATGGGCTTCAGTAGCTGTGGTGCATGGGCTCAGTAGTTGTGGCTCACGGGCTCTAGAGTGCAGGCTCAGTAGTTGTGGCACACTGGCTTAGTTGCTCCATGGCATGTGGGATCTTCCTGGACCAGGGCTCCTTCTCAGGTCCCCTGCATTGGCAGGAGGATTCTTAACCAATGAGCCACCAGGGAAGTCCATCTCATTTTATTTTTCCCAACTTTATTGAAATATGAGTCACAAATAAAAATTGCACATATGTTTAGGTTGTACAACGTGATTTTTAAAGGGGTACGACATGATGATTTTATATATATATAGTGAAATGACTACCACAATCAAATTAATTCACACATCCATCGTCTCACAAAGGAGTACTGATACTCCTTTGCCATACTGATTTCATTTCCTTTGGATATATACCCAGAAGTGAGATTGCTGAAATATGGTAATAGTTCGATTTTTTTAAATTTTGAGGGGAAACTTCATACTGTTTTTCATGATGGCTGTACCAATTTACATTTTTACCAATGATGTACAAGGGTGCCCTTTCCTCTACACCCTGACCAATACTTGTTATCTCTTGTCTTTTTGATGATAAGCATTCTAACAGGTGAGAGATGATTATCTCATTCTGGTTTTGATTTGCATTTCACTGATGGTTGGTGATGTTGAGCACCTTTTCATATACCTGCTGACCATATGTATGGCTCTTTTGGAAAAACATCTGTTCAGGTCCTTGCCCATTTTTTAGTCAGGTTACTTGTTTTATTGCAATTGATTTGTAGGAGATCCTTATATATTGCGGATGTTAGCCTTTTATCAGATGTATGGATTGTATATATTTTCCCCCCTCCTTCTGTAGGTTTTTGCACTTTTACTCTGTTGACTGTTTCCTTTGCTGTGCAGAAACTTTTTAGTTTGATGTAGTCTCACTTATTTATTGTTGGTTTTGTTGCCTGCGCTTTTATAGTCATAGCCCAAAAAATCATTGCCAATGTCAAGATTTTCCCCTGTGCTTTATTCCAGGAGTTTTACATTTTCAGGCCTTAATTTAAATTCTTTTGCATGTGATTGATGAGTTGTATCAATATCATTTTGAAGAGACTATTCTTTCTACATTGTGCATCTTGGCACCACTGACCAAGATTAGTTGGACATGTATGTGTGGGTTTATTTCCGGGCCCTCTATTCTGTTCCATTGGTTTATGTGCCTATTTCCATACCAGTATCCCGCTGTTCTGATTTCTGTAGTTTTGTAATAAAGAAATTAAAGGTCTCCAAATAAGAAAGGAAGAAGTTAAATAGACATGATAAATCTCACATACAGAGAACCCTAAATAACCCCCAAAAAACTGTTAGAACTAATAAATGAATTCAGTAAGGTTGCAAGATACAAAATCAATATACAAAAATCAGTTGTTTTGGGCTTCCCTGGTGGCGCAGTGGTTGAGAGTCTGCCTGCCGATGCAGGGGATACGGGTTCGTGCCCCGGTCCGGGAAGATCCCACATGCCGCGGAGCGGCTGGGCCCGTGAGCCATGGCCTCTGAGCCTACACGTCCGGAGCCTGCGCTCCGCAACAGGAGAGGCCACAACAGTGAGAGGCCCGCGTACTGTAAAAAAAAAAAAAAAAATCAGTTGTTTCTATACACTAACAAGGAACTATCTGAAAAATAAATTAAGAAAGCAATCCCATTTACAATAGCAACAAAAATCACTTAGGAATAAATTTAACCAAGGAGGTGAAAAATCTGTACACTAAAAACTATAAGACATTGATAAAAACAAGTGAAGGAGACACAAATAAATGGAACGATATCTCATGTTCATGGATTGGAAGAATTAAAATTGTTAAAATGTCCATCTACTGAAGGCAATCTACAGATTCAATACAATCTCTGTCAAAATTCCAATGGCCTTGTTCACAGAAATAGAAAAATAATTCTAATATTCATATGGAACCACAATAGACACCATATAGCCAAAGCAATCCTGAGAAAGAAGAACAAAGCTGGAGGCATCATACTTCATGATTTCCTTTATTCTCATTTTATAAGTGTTTTGGAAGAGGAAAGACATAAATGTATGTGGCCAACCCACGATGTCAACCAGAAGTCCTGAGCTCTCCACACTTTAGACTCTTCACTCTGTCATACATGCTGGTTTAGGCACTGTAGCTGCAGCTTGCAATGTCACCATGGCCTCTGACCTTGTCCTTCTAATATAACACCCACCATAGCCCTTCTAATTTCTTCTCTCATCCAAGAGACAGGTGGAGAGAATGCTTTTATTCTGCAAGTACACATGAAAAATGGGTATTTTCCCATGGATTTTAGTAGAAAGTTTAATTACTATGAGTTCTTTAAACAGTTTGGGTTTTGTGTTTGTTCTATTCTTGATATGTTTGAGCATTATCCCAGAAGTTAATTGAATAATTATTTAGGGTCTTGAGGAATAGCTTGCTTATTTTAAAACTCGGGATGGGGATGAGGGAAGATTCGGTGTAATGAGATAGTCTGTTATTTCTGTGAATTTAATTAAGAGCTCTTTATTTTAGATTTGCCCAGATCTTTTCATGGAGAAAGCATCCCCACACAAATTCTCATGACCTTGTGCTTTCTTTTCCTTTTATTTTCATGTGTATTTGCTATGGTTTTAAAGAGTCACTCCTAGTCAAATAGGGAATTTCTTCTGGTTTCATGACTAAATGGTGCTTAAGCAGTATGCCAACAAGACATTCATTATGCAAGGTACTAAGGCAAAGCACCCAATGATCTGTGAAGGAAACAGAACTTCATCTTTGGTTTTTTAAAAGTACTCTCCAAGACAGATTAGAGCAGTTCAGCATAAAGGGAAAAAAAATAATCTCAAGTAATTTTATAAGACAAAAGAATAGTAAGTGTGTACTTTCTTCACTTAAAAACACGTAAACTGCATGCAGTCTGAGGTTTTTTCCCAAAGAGTTCCTGAATAGGTAGAAGAAAAGTTCTACAAAATGCATCAGCCAGAAATACTGTGCTAAATTCTCTAATTACTCATGCTCTAAAGAAACTTTCAAAATGCAGTTCACACCTCTTGCTGAACTTCTCAGTTCATTTTCAATTGCAAGGAACAACAAAGTAGTTTCTTTTTCCTATTTCTGGGCGGTGAAAAATGAGTAAGGTCATAAAGTGGATATGTACCATTATCATTTATATCTGAATAAGCTACAGCCAATTATATTATTTTTTGTGTTATCTGCAGGGCAATAAATAGAGGCAGGAGAAAAGTCAAGATGTTGTTTGCACGCAGGCTGGCCGTACAGATATGGCACAGACCTCACACTTGGGACCAAAGCAATGGGAAGGGGGCGAGTGGGGGGCATGCATTAACGTCTCCTTGGGCTTACTTCTCTTACAGAAGCCCATCATCTCAGAAAGAGGCTGTATCATAAAGGAAGGTGATGAGCTTTGGCATCAGGCATAGCTCCCCAAAACACGGTATTAGCAAGTCACTTAACATTGCAAGAAAAAAAGGTATGATAATACATACTTCGGAGGGACTCCATGAAGACATGGCCACATGATGTGTTGCACCTAACAGATGCACAGTTAAGTTCTTTCAAATCCCTCTTGCATATCCCGTCCCAATCATTAAACTGGTGTCATTACCATGCTGGGATACTACACTAAAGAGCAGGGCACACTTTCGAAACGGTTGAGCAGCTACCTAAAGTGACATGATTCTGTGGGACTATCACAGGTCCCCTATAGCTGTACACCCGCTAGAGCATCTGCCAGTCAGGTCTGTGGATTATTACCTGTCGTCCTTTCCCTTTCTTATATACTTCAGTTTCTTCCTCCCAAATGTAACTTGAAGTGGTTTTTTTCCCCCACTGCTTTAAGACTTCTTCAAGCATAAAAGTAAATATTTGAAAATGGAGCAGCTTTAAAGAAATATTTTTTAAGACTAATGGGTGTTCATTCTAAAGGAGCAGGGATCAAAAATAATAATAATTTTCAAAGCCAAACAAATGCTGTTGCTCTGTCACTATCTGAGACACCTGGGGTTTGATTTCTTTTTAAGGTTTTTTTTCAGTCCTTTATAATACATGTAAGTGTGATAGGTTCACCCTTTAATCAGGAACGGATCTGAAACAATGTGATAGAAAGAAATCCCTTGCCTAAGCCATGGCCAGACCTGTGTCACGGGATCCTTTTTATTAAAAGCTCTATGTAAGATCATCACAAGTTTGATTTATTAAAAAAATTAAATTGAGATCAAAAGAAAACATTTTATTGGTTGAATTGCCGACTAGCTTTCCATCCTGAGGCTCCTTTTTCGTTTCATCTAGTTGAATCATGGCTCAGTACAGCTCCTGTTTTCTCTTTCTTAATCAGGAAACCTGAGAGTTTCTGTCTGGATCCCAGAGCTCTGCTTTTGTGGCTTTCTCTCTCTGCTCCTCTCCTGACCATCTGTGAACCAAAAACAAGGCACCTCTTGCAGTTTCCAGAACTATAAGATCTCTGGAACTATAAGACTTCCTTGGTGGCGCAGTGGTTAAGACTCTGTGCTCCCAATGCATGGGGCCCAGGTTTGATCCCCGGTCAGGGAACTAGATCCCACATGCGTGCCGCAACTAAGAGTTCGCATGCCACAACTAAGGAGACTGCCTGCCGCAACTAAGGAGCCCGCCTGCCGCAACTAAGGAGGCCGCCTGCCGCAACAAAGACCCAGTGCAACCAAATAAATAAATAAATAAATATAAAAAAAAAAGACTCCTGGATACAAGGTCAATATGCAAAACAATTAGCAACAAAATCACGAAAAAAGGTATTTAAAAAAAAAACAAAAGAAAAAAACTATAAGATCTTTTCTGCCTGAATACCACCTACTGCATGGAGAGCGCCTAGCTCCTTCCCTCTGGGTGAAAGATGCTGAGCCCAGTTCACACTGTCCTCCTGCCTGTTGTGTGTATACAATGCAACACAAGCCACAGAGGCCCTTGTCTGTAAAACATGTATCTGGAATAATATTGGGAGGAAAGTAAATAATTTTTTCAAAACGAAATAAAAGTTACTTTACTGAAATTCATTTGCTACAAAAGTTTTCTTTTTTTTTCTGTTATAATTCTGAAAGAAAGAGATTCAACTCACCTGGTCAGACCTTTGACTATATTTTTTAAAAATCTGAATGTCAGGAACAGTGTAATAAAGATTGTTTAGAAATTGGGTGGGAAATAAATCTAAACTTCCTGGTTAAACATTATCTATAATGTTCAGCATCGTACTTATAAAAAGCTACCATTTATTAGGTACTTGCTAAGGGCTCAACGCTAAGGGTTTACTTAATACAAATCATCTCATTTAATTCTCACAAGGTCACATTGTTCTCAGAGGCGATTAAGTAACATGCCCAAACAGGTATAGCCTAGTACTAAGTGCATTGCACATCTTTGAACTCAAGCAAGCACACTCAGGAGCCCACACTCAAACTCTCACACCAACATCTACAACATCTACAATGAACAATGTATCTGTCCTTCATTTACTAGATTAGATAAACTTCAGGGTTGTTTCCAGCTATAAGCCTATGGAGGGCCTGTGCTGAAACTCTCCTAGATCTCAACCCTGGAATATGCACGAAGGAATCTTGAATACATGCTTTTTGATTAGGATGATAATAATTAAAAATAAAATTATATGAATATCATAGGCAATACTGACTAGACCAATTTAATAAAATCCACATCACCATTCCACTAAAGATACATTTTAGCGTCTTGATGATTTAATAGAAGATTGCTACACTGCAATTCCCAGCTGTACAAAACCTATTCTCAAGCATGATCATTATAATCTCGTGCTTTATTAAACATCTGAAAGGAATGGCATAATGGTCCTTCAAGGACAGCTCCATTAGGGAAAAAAAAATAAGAATAATCTACAGTATAATGTGTTTAAAATGCTTTTTAAAATAGGGTTGTCATTAAGGTGATCAGCACCTGGGTTATTCTCATTGAAACAGCCTGAGGTCTGCTGATTAAAGAGAGAGCTACACCCCCTTTTCCTGCCTCATTAAATGAACCAAAGATATAATCCACACACCTCTTCCTATAGTCTAGTTTCATTAGGACGAAAATCCGCAAAAACCAATTAGATATCAGTGCAATAAACTAGGTTGAGAAAAGAGGAATGGAATGATACATAGCTTTATTGACCAATAAAATTTAATTGACTGTCTATATTCTCACTTAGAAATTGGTCAAAATGGCCTTCAAATTCAGTTTGATACTAATAGAGCTTCCTTTTAAAGTCAGAACATGCTTTTCCAAAAGCACGAGCCTACAATTCTTCATCTTTCCTTGGCCAAAATTATATCAGGTATTCAGAATGCATCTTGTCCAAGAGTTAATTAATATTTCCCAGTCTACATCTTAAATTGCATGTGGAACATACTGGTCTGAAAAATGATAATAAGATTAATAAAACTTACATATCTATTATAACATAAAGTCTACAATTTTCATGTCTGTTTCCATTTTTAAATTCTCACATCAACAATATTGATTCCCATTTTCCAGATGAGGAAAATGAGGCTCAAAAAGATTACATGACTTGGGCTTCCCTGATGGCGCAGTGGTTGAGAGTCCGCCTGATGATGCACGGGACACGGGTTCGTGCCCCGGTCTGGGAAGATCCCACATGCCGCGGAGAGGCTGGGCCCGTGAGCCATGGCCGCTGAGCCTGTGCGTCCAGAGCCTGTGCTCCACAACGGGAGAGGCCACAGCAGTGAAAGGCCCGCGTACCGCAAAAAAAAAAAAAAGATTACATGACTTGCCTGAGCTGACATTGATCTTAAACGGCTAAAAGAGGATTCCAAGCCAGGACTTCCAACTGGCCCTGGGCTCTTTATAGGACTTGGTCTTTCTAAGTTAAAAATTTCCCCTTACCTGGCCCTTGCCATACAGCACAAATTCTCCAGAACATTATTATACTCTTTGTAAATGAATCTGTAAATGGTTTGTGAAAAATGAAACTCTTATGCTCAGCAGGCAGCAGACAGTGATAACTGTTACCTGCCTGCTGGGAAGCTGAAGGTAAGTTAGTAAATCTCTCTGAAACTTAACTTTCTCTTCTTAATATTAAAATAATAACATACTTGCCTCTGAGAGAAATCAACAAAAGAGCATGTCAGAGGAACTTAGAACTCGGCACATAGTGAGTTCGCAAATCCTATTTAATATGCATCTCAGGTTGAGCATTATTAGAACCTACGTGATAATTAAAGCTGTGAATGTAGTTTTTTTCTTTTCAAAGATGGAACTGTTGGAGGTTAAGTAAATGGAGAGTAGACTTGATGGTTTGGTCATTTGTAAAATAGGAAATAAAAGAGCATTGGGAGGAGACTGAGATAGGAAAAGGGCAAAAAGGTAAAGGCTGAGGGAAGTAAAAAAGAAGAATTTAAAGAAAAATGATACTTACACATATATGCACATATCAGCCTCTGGATAATAACTGAATGACCCAAAGCAGGTATAGCATTTATATCCTTATTAAATCTTCTCACTAACCCTATGAGATTATTATTATTATTATTGTCCCCATTTTACAGAAGAGTCAATTGAGGGACAGAGAGGTTAGGTATCTTACCCAAGGTCACACAGCTGAGATTCAAACCCTGGGTCTCTGACTCCAAAGTCTGCACTCTTATTCCATGCTGTTCTGCTCCTGGTCTGAGCTGGAAGTCAAAAGCAGCAGAGGGGTAGAGTAGATGCTGAAAATACTCAATTACTCAACTACAGGACATCTGTGTTGAAGGCAGAAACCACCTGAGTGTGCTCTGGTTTGGACAGACCTGGCCCAGGGCAGCAGGTCACTAGGGGCTTGGGATGATGAGACACAAAGCAGACACTGTTGTTTGTGCACTTGCCAAGACTGTTGAGGGATCACTTAAATTGAGAGGTTGTGGCTGAAAGACAGTAAATTTTCCCAGCAATCCATTCTAAATGTTGAGCTTGTGAGGACTGTCCTTTCGCTGAAAGCTCAGGGAGGGCTGGGCTTCCCCCTCGGTGTGGCATCCTCAGGGCTCTTCTTAGGCTCCCCCCTTCCCTCCTTACTCATAAACACAGCCACTTGAACTCATCCGTCAGTGGCTCCTTTTGCCACACAGACCCTATCCGCTGACGCCCTTCAGTACCAGCTCTGCAGTCAGAGGCAGCCCAGGCCAGGCTGTACCATTGCTAGTTGTGTGACCTTTAACCTCCTTGATATTTAACCTCCTTGAGTACATCTCCATCTACAAAAAAATGGTACAACAGGATCTAACTCCCAGGGTAGGTGCAAAGGTACAACAAAATTATGCCTGTAAAAATAATCTGGTGTTCTTCTATAAATATGTACTGAATATGGTTGTCAGTAGCAAATATTACTTATGAACGGTGGGACTGACTGTTTCTAGACCCTCACTGTTGGTGAATCCACCTCAACTTTAAGGATGATCTACAAATCACCTGGATTAAGTAGTTTAAGGAATTGGATGTGACATCAGATATAGGGCCACCTCTTTCCAGCACACCCAACAATGGTGCTTTGCTGTAGCTGCTGCTGCCGACATAACCGCATACAGCCAAAATATCCTGAGCCATTATTATATATCATTAATGTCACTTTTAGCATTGGAAAACTGCTTTTCTGCCATTTTTATGAGTAATGACTCACCCGTACCTGGGACACAGTTACTATTGTTAGCTCTTCTCTCATAGAAGTGGATGGTTTGGAACACACAAAAGAGTTGGTATCAGAATCAGGATAAAAGCTGCCTCACTTGCATTGCAGAGTCCAATCCTCATTGCCCAGGATTAAAATACACTCATATTTTCAAAGCAAATAATTTTCTCAATTAGCCCAAAAGTACACCCAAGTAGAATTTTTTTTTTTTTAAACTGGAGTAATTCCAGTTGACAAATTTAGGAATAATGAATTCTGGCCAAATCTGAGAATGATTATGGAAATTTGAAGGATGCCAGTTTAGATATCAATTTCTAGGAATGAATACATAAGAATAATGGTAAAACTTAAATAAAATATTGCTTATGCTGGAAAGGAACTTTATTTTAAAGCTAAGGAAATGGAGGCCATAACTCAAACGACCTAGTTACACACCTAGTTAGTACAAGAACTGGCATTAAAACCAAAGTCTCGGGCTTCCCTGGTGGTGCAGTGGCTGAGAGTCCGCCTGCAGATGCAGGGGACACGGGTTCGTGCCCCGGTCTGGGAGGATCCCACATGCCACGGAGCGGCTGGGCCCGTGAGCCATGGCCGCTGATCCTGCGCGTCCGGAGCCTGTGCTCCACAACGGGAGAGGCCACAACAGTGAGAGGTCCACGTACCACAAAAAAAAAAAAAAAAAGTCTCTTTCCTCCAAGTCCAGGGTTATTTTTTTTAAAGCATTATAAATATATGGGCATGAAAACCTAAGGCATTCCTATTACTTTATGAGCAACCAGGGCCCTCCTAGTCTAATACTGGGAAAGCCCAGATGTATTTCTCTCTAAATTTAAGAATAGCCTAGGGAGGGCATATGGAGTAGTGGTTGATCGTATGGTCAAGATCCATTTCCAATGTAGGAAGAACGGTCTAGTTGCAAGGGCTAAAGGCATAGAGCCACCTTGACCTTCAGACCCTTCCTGAAATTTTCCATTTCTCCTTAATTATATAACTTAGGAGATCAAGATATAATAATCTATGGTACTAACTTAAGGTGGCTGAGATACTGGGCAAATAAATTGTTTGAAGCAATTTTACCGCTAAAAAATTGAGAATTTATTGTCTCTGTCTGGCATTTATTGTCATTGACATCTGTGAAGATTTTCAGACAAGAATGTATTGTCTTCCACATCCCACTGCAGTTCAGTGCACTGTATTCCATTCAGGACTCTTTTTTTTAAGAACCATCTGTTTAAAATGATTTTATTAATTCCTTTTGGTGTATTTTTTGACACGTCTACAAATTACAGATCATAAATTTTCTAATAACAAATCATTCATAGAGCTCTAGGCAGAACCTAACATGAGAATCTAAATATAGAACTGGTATTCACCTATGCACCCAAGTAACTCTTACATAATGGAAGCCATGTTTGCTATCACTGAGATCATCAGTAGACAAACTCCAATAACACGGAATATAGTGCAGTGGGACAGTTTCTCTTAGGTATAGCGAACTCTGCAGGAAGGCTGTAATTTTACTCTCATTATAGTCTCTATCTTATCTTATTGTTTTCTTAAAAAATATCATATTTAGGGATTCCCTGGTGGTCCAGTGGTTAAGACTTTGCCTTCCAATGCAGTGGGTGCAGGTTCGATCCCTGGTTGGGGAGCGGAGATCCCACATGCCTCGCAGCCAAAAAGCCAAAACATAAAATGGAAGTAATATTGTAACAAATTTAATAAAGACTTTAAAAATGGTCCACATCAAAAAAATCTTTAAGAAAGATATCATATTTGACTTGAAGCTTAAGGCATATGTTTCCTGGGAAGTTTGCACTCAGACCATTATTCCTTCATTGTGAATTATTGGATCACTGGCCCACTTTCCACTGGTGTTCAGAAGAGCAGAAGGAGAATTAGGTGTAATACTGTTTGTTTACAAATATCTAAACAGAATCTCACTTTATTCTACAGACTGCAAAACTTTTCGAACGTCACCCGCCATTAAATCCCACAGTGCCTTTTCCCAGCTCATGACTGGAAGTAACCAAGGGAGGCTAGGACTCCAATGCTGGGCTCTGAGCCTGCAAAAGGGCATGGCTGCTGCTGAAAGAAAGAGGGCTTGCATGCCTAGCAGCTGATGAGCAAGGGCTTTGCTGCCACCCTACAGGGTTCCTTTCTCGACCCAAGGCCCACATATAAGGAGACTGTGCCCAGACTCTTCCCCAGAGGACCCAAATAAAAAGTAATTTGTGCAGTGAATGCTGGTTTTGTTGTTGCAGAAACAGGGAATTTCGGTCAGCTATTTTTTAGCTATTTACATTCTGAAAATGGACATTAATGGATGTATGTACTTGTTTGGCTATGATACTCTTATTCATCTTAATTGTTGAGTTTTACTGTTCTGTCTATACCCCATTGCGGTTAATTACCCAAACACGTTTGTCATTTAAAAAAATTTTTTTTTAATCAAGAGCAAGCTATGATACCTTCTCCATGAAACTCTTATCTCTTGGCTTGGTGACACTTGTACTTTCCTGTTCTCATCTATTCTGAATTGTCCTTTCTCTGTTTCTTTCTCTTCTCCCTCATTTTTCTTCTGTCCCTTAAATGAGTATGAATGCAAGCTTCCGACCTCTCTTCTGTCTTAATCCCTAACACATCCTCTGAGCTGTGGCACTACATTCTAATTACTGAACACGTTCACATCTATTTCCAGCTAACTGCCTAATCAGGCTATTTGTATTTCAGCTCTCGGC
>NW_006793209.1:744324-749788 GCF_000442215.2 Lipotes vexillifer
TCGTTCCATAGCCTAGTCAAGTGCACACACACTCACACACACACACACACACACACAGGATCAACTCCTTCTAATTTCCCTAATGCTGTTTATTGTACCAATATTCTCTGAGTCAATCAGATTCAAACCTGTAGCCATTCTTGATTCTTTTCTCTCCATCATGAAATTGTTCCCATCACGGGTGCTTCGGGTTGGAATCAGGGTTGCACAAGCTTTCTGACATGGCTTTCTTCTTTGAGTCAACATTTAATTTACTTTGGATGAAACCATGCACCTCTTCGGTTGTATTAATCTTATGCATAAAATACTCTGGAACTACCCCATGAAGCTTCCATGTAATTTAGTGCAATTACAGGCAGACCTCATTCTATTGCACTTCACTTTACTGTGCTTTGCAGAAACTGAGTGTCTTACACGTTGACGTTTTTGTGGCAACCCTGCGTCAAGCAAGTATATTGGCATCATTTTTCCAACAGCATTTGCTCACTTCCTCTCTCTTCTGTCCCATTTTGGTAATTCTCGCAAGATTTCAAGCTTTTTCATTATTATTTGTCCCAGTGATCTGTGATCAGTGATCTCTGATGTAACTATGGTAATTGTTTGGGGGTGCGTGTAAGACGGCAAACTTAATCGAGAAATGTGTGCTCCATGGACTGGCCGTTCCTCCATCTCCCTCCCTCTCCTGGAGCCTCCTTATTCCCTGAGACAGAACAATATTGAAATCAGGCCAGTTAATAACCCTACAATGGCCTCCATGTTTCCTAGTGAAAGGAAGAATCAATCAATTCAGCAAACTTCACTGCTGTCTTATTTTAATAAATTGCCAAGCCACCCCCGCTGTCAGCAACCACTGCCCTAATCAGTCAGCAGCTGTCAAGACGGAGGTGAGACCCTCTGACAACCAGAAGATTATATCTTTCTGAAGGCTCAGATGTTGGTTAGCATTTTTTAGCAATATTTTTAATTAAGGTATGTATATATTTTTAGACATGATGCTATTGTACACTTAACAGACTGAAGAATAGTGTAAACATAACTTTTCTATGCACTGGAAAACCCCAAGATTCGTGTGGCTCGCTTTATTGCCATATTCTGTAATATTCATGCCATGTGGTGGTCTGGAACTGAACCCACAATATCTCTGAGGTCTGCCTGTAATCCGACACTTAAGACTCTATCAAATGTAGGCATGAGGCATGTCTGTGCAAGCTTACCTTCCCATTCTAACCTTTCGTGTCCTGTTCTCCTAAATGCCCAAGCCTTCCTATCTGAACATCTGCTCTTTCCTTAGCCTTATCTCTTTCCTCTCCAGCTACTGAAATGTTACCCTCTTCCAAGGCTCAGCTCAAACGAGATTTCCTCTGAGAAGCCTTCTGTACCTACTTCTGGGAACCCCTTTTTCCCTGAGCTGCTGCAGCACTGTAGACACTCCTACTACATCTATTCCCTGACTTGTCCCATTTGCATCCGTATCATAACTCACTACCTTTGCGTCAGCGTCTTGACACTGCACCTATCTGACCACTGTAGCTCCCAGGGCATCCAGCACGTGGCCTTGTACACGTAAGGAAAGCATATATTGAACCTTGAACAATGGGTATTTGAGCTCCCAGGAAGAGGGAAGAGGTGCTATAAACCAAGGAATAGAGGGATCACAATGTAGAACTGACTGGGAATAAGAAAAATAAACTGTGTGTGTGGGAGCTGCATGGACCTCGTCAAATGCACTTTGAGTTTCATGAAGTCCGGTACCTTCAGTGACCCAAATGTCCACACCCCACGGAGGACTCTCAGATCCCTAATGTCAGGCGATCCTCTCCCAGCCCCTTCCTCACTCCTGTCCCTGTGCCTGGACACCTCAAACCCCTCCCAGATTCCAAGGGCCTTTGCTGCAAGTTTTGCTCTGAATCTTTATTCCAGCCATTAAAACTGGGCTTACCTCTCCTTCCACCTAATATTCCAGGCTGGCAGCTGGATTCTTTGCTTTATGCTGCAGCTACACCTTGTTAATCTTTCCTGTCCCATGAGTTTTGGATTTTAGTTTGGGTTTCTCAGTACTGTCCTCATGCCTCCTCCAACATAAACTCCTACGTTGGAACCTCAGCCAGGAGCCGCCTACCTGCTGAAGGAGCTTTTGATACAAAGTGCCCACCTCCTGCAAAGCCACTGCCAAGCTCCAGCCACTGGTCCACGTGCCCCTACTGGTCCTTACTGTGAACTCTCCCTTGCACTGGCTCTTGCTGCCCTGGATATTTCCTTTGGCAGCCCCACTAGATCTGCTCCAAGAGTACGCAACTGGATATCCATCCACAGTGCCCAGAGCAGCCAGGTGAGAAGGTCTGAATTAGGCCCCTGGACCCTTGCTCTCTGGCCCTTTCTGCTCTAGTTGACCTGGATCTGACCACAGATGTGACAAGTTGACAGGAGGCCAGCTGTAGAGAACCTAGAAACACAGAGCACAAACACCATACCACCTTCAGAGCAGTCGGGATCAGCTGTTGCCTCTAGCTGCTCCTGCCCTTGGGTGACCCTGTAAGCCTGTGGTCACAAATATATAAAGGAACCTACTTCAGAAAAGCGGAACATTTTTAAGAGGAAAGACATTGAAAATATCATCCTAAGCTGCTATCCTTCTGTGATAGGTATATAGCATGCATCTGAGTAATAAATACAAGCACTTTGAATTGTTCCAAAACCATTGAAATAAACCAAATTTCATTTTTAATGCACGCAATAAACTTTTTCCCTAGGATATCAGTGAAGAGTGCTCTAACTAAAAAAAAAAAATAACAACTGACTTGTTCTGTATTCCTATGGCTCAGAATAAATAGATCAACTAACTTTAAAGCTGGCAGGTTTACAGTTCTCACAGAGAAGGGAAATTAAAGCCAAACTGAAGATAAAAAGTAAGTATTTTTTATATTTATGAAGTCTTAAAATTACAGAGCTGAACATATAAGGTCAATACAGAGCTGGCAGAGAGCTGCAGTTAGACAGCTCCTACATTAGCTTTCTTTCCTAAAGTGAGAAAGTGTGATCTAGGGGGTGGAGATGTGGGCTGAGCAAAGCTCAACGATGAGCTTTGGTTCCAGGGCTGCAGGCAAACTCTTCATCTTGAATAAACGTTTACAGGTAAATCCCCAACTCTAGGCTCTGGCTAAATCCCTTCCCAAAGATATGTCAAAATATGAACTGTGAAATGTAACGCTCTCTAGAGTATTTGCAAATTATCATCACGTCTTTATTTTGCAATTATTTTGTGTTTATATTCCTAGGTGTTTGCATTTCCTCACCCACGAGCAGTAAGCTCCACAGGACAAGATTTCTGAGTGCCGAGAATAAAGCCTGACACATGGCCGTTTCTCAATAAAAATTTGTTGAATGAATACATTTTTATTCTTACTATGACCCCCTCAAAAGAGCTCACTAACCTTAGCACCTATTCAATGCCCCCGAAAAGAAAAAATTTGCTTGTTCACTAAATATATAAGGGCCATAGAAGCACTGTAATTTAAGGTGTCACTTTCAAAGGTAACATTTTATTTTATCACTTTGAGAGCCTGTCTCTAAAGCATGAGAAAGAATATTAATCTTCCTTGTGTTTATCTCTCTGATCACTAGACGTTTATTAACATTTAATTGTCTTGAATTTGAATTTGTTTTCCAGGAAGCTTCAAAGAAATAGCACACTCTAAGTAAATCCTTGTAAGATATTAGTTTTTGATCTTAAAGGATAGTTAATTTAGCTTGTTTACATGACAGATTTGGACAGAGTTAAAGGTTAAATTCTACCTTGGAAGTCTAAATATAACTGACAGTTGATATTAATAATTTTATAATTAATGAAACTATGATTAGAATTGTCTAAATATCTTGTGCTAGTAAAAAGTGTCATGATTCTGACTCATCCTCCTGGGATATGACCTGACTTTTGAATTTTCATTACCCCTAGAATTATCAGCTTCAAAACAGCATTTATGAAAAGAAATTAACATAGACCTTTAAATGAGGTTTTTCTGAAAAGCTACTTGCACGTATAAAATTGAAAGTCAACAATGAAATTACTTAAATTAATCATTCCTGCATTTACTCAACACATAATTATTGAGTGCCTGGAGTGTGTTGTTTACTCTGCTAAGTTCTAAGGAATGCAAAACTAAAACCAAAGCCAAAACCAAAACCAATCCATAAGATACTATCCTTATTCTTGAGGAGTCTAGTGGAGGAGTCACTTTTTATTTGTTGATTTCATAAGCATTGGTATTTACAAATACAACATGGCTTGGGTTCACATTAGGCTGGAAGCTCCATGAGGGCAGGAGCTAGTCTGTGCTGCTCACCATTGAATCTCTAATGTCAGGAGTATCAATAAGTGTGTATTTCTTTGTGGCGCTTTCCAAGGTGCTGATGCATTAGAAAGACAGATGTGAAAACAGAGAACAACATACAATGTGACAAGTGAGATAATAAAAGAAAGCACAGGGAACTTTATTGCTTAATGGAATACATTAGTTGGCCTCCAGAGGGCAAAGAAATACACACTGTTGGGCTGAAGCCCCATTGGGATGAAGCATTATCATGCCAGGCATGAGAGGGTGCTCCAGGCAGACAGACCGGCAAGTACCAAGGCATGGGAGCAGGAAAGAACTCGGCGTACCCTAAACCCACAAATGTTTTGTTACAGCTAACAAGGAAATTTGAAGAGACTGTGGACATAATCAGAATTTTTCTCAGGTTTCCTTATAAACTGTTAGCTAAGCAAAAACAATGCTTTTGCAAGTAATCAAAAGGAAAAATTATTATTGATTTATTATAATTATTAAATCAAAGGATCAAGAATCTTTCACGATATCATTTACAAAGTTGAAGAGTTTTCTTTTCAAATATTAGTATTTTTGGTGACTTTCACAAAAAGAGTTCAACAATTTTTATATAAGTCTGGAATTAGATCAGAGTTGCAGCTGTTCCTGATGCAATGAGGATTTAATATTCTCATCTTCTATACTCTGAATAAGCCAGCAGTAAAACCTCAAACCCCACACCACCATTTCCCCCAGTCTGATGAACTATCTCAACTGTATATTGAAAAACACAAATAAATTAATACATGCATCCAACCAACAAATAAATGATGATTCTTGGAGGCTGGAGAGTTTCTTTATTTTGTGTGCACACCCAAGAATAACTTCTCCTGCATGCCTTAGGAGAATAAAGCCAAAAATGCAAGTGCGGCTGGTCACCCTTGGAGAAATGGAAAAGGAAAAACAGCTCTTGTCCTTTGGGATAGGACTTCGGGGATGAGGGAGCGTAGGGACAAGACATAGTGCAATTCACAGGAGGGCAACCAGGGTGCTAGTGTATCTGAAACTCAGCTGTATGAGGAATGACTGAAGGTCTAGGGTATTCAGGTTGAAGAACTGCATATTGAAGGGAATAATGAACTGTCTTCAAACGTGGTAGGGAA